>NC_058061.1:1589283-1711783 GCF_020085105.1 Siniperca chuatsi
CGTTCTCAGACAGGAACTCCTCCAGATCCATGTACTCCAGCTGCATGGTGTCTCCATCGTAAGGCAGCGTCTTGTCCCACAGCGTGGGGCCCAGGAAGGCGGACTGGGGGGCGCTGCGCTCCTCCTCCAGGTTCTTCTCCTTCTCCTGCTGCTTGCTGAAAGCTGCAGGAGGACAGAGGGAGTGAATCAGTCAGAACAACCTCGGACATGTTTAAACACTGAGTATGGTTCATCTTGGTTTATCAAGTCCAGTATTAAAGGTGCCCTGTACAGTTTTTGACTGTGAAGCAGCTGAGCAGGTCCACGTTTGGTTGCATCTCACGCTCTACTAGCACGAGCGAGTCCCAAAATATTATTAATATTATAATTACTTATCATTGCCTTCCAAAACCGTCCGCTGCAACCGTCATTTCCCGCTGCTACCTTTACGGTTTGGTTAGATTTAAGGCAACGGTTCGGATTAAAAAAGAGATTAAGGTCAGGGATTGGCTGTTGGTAGGACATGCAAAGAGGAGCATCAGTTTCCCCGTCAAACCCTGACTTCCCCAAGGTGTGTTCAGACCGCACGTGAAGCCAAACGTTCGTATTAGGGCTTTATGGCTGCAGTTCCCGACAGCACTGACGTCGCACCGTTTCCGCTTTTGCTCCGAACTGAAAAGTAAACAAACGCTGCAGTTCTTCTCGCAGGACGGGCTCAGAGATCCCGTCCCCGCCGACGACGTCGAGCTATTCCACGGACCGACGGCCGGTGGCAGCAACGCCCCGAAGACAAGGCAGTGCACCCGCGAAGGCAGGGAAGGAGAAGACCGCTCGCTAGCTAAACATTTAACAATACAAGTTTCAAAATATTTGCTGTCGCGACGTCAGACGGCGTCTCATGGGACGTTCATCATTCTCTTTTTTTTTTTTAACGGAGCGACGCTAACAGTCGTCGTGCTAAGCTAGGCTAACATTACACGCGCGAAAACCTGCGGTGTCCGACTGCTCGAGGTTTAAATGAAATACAGCGATCGGAGACTACGGTCCTGCAAAATCACAACTGTCCCGTGATTCTTTGCACTTGTTTCCACGGTAACAAAGCTGCACGAGTGACAGCTGGTGCATATATATATATACACCATATATATAAATATATGTAACGTAACGCACAGTGGGTTTACATTACAGTGGCTCGGCAGGAGCTTTTAGATGCGACCTCGCCACGGACACACGGATCTCTCACACAGGAGTCGATAAGGTTCGTTTATTATTGTTGATGAAGTGTTTTTGTGACAGCTGACAAGAGTCTTTCCAGCTCGCCAAAACCACCAATAAAACCCCCCAAAGTCTGGACAGAGTTTGAGTTCATCAGGGATGACATACTTGAATGACATTTTGATTTCTAAATCAGCTGCTCAGACCAGGAGGCTCTGAAACAGCATTTCAGAGCTGAAACGATTAACCGGCGAGTCGAGCAACACAGAGATGACCTGCAACAGCTTTTCAAATGTGAATATCTTCCGTCTCACGTGACAGTTTATTAAATATGGGACCGAACAGGTCATCTGAAGACATCAGCCCTGGACTCTGAGTCAGGCGGTTCTCACTGGGTGCTCCTCAGACCTGCAGGTGGGAGGGGTTCCTCGCTATTTCTGATGGGTCTGTCTGACAAGCACCTTTAATAAACACCTTCAAATATTAATATCACAAGTATGTTTCTGCTCATCTGGCCAGCTGGAAATATACAGCAAAAGTGTGTTCATCATATTTACTGTGAGACGTTTGATTTGTCCCGAGCCGGTCTGTGGTCTACCTAACAGCGCGTGAACGCCTCGACCGGTGCGGAAAGTTTTTTGCCCGAGGTTCAGAGCTCCCAGGTGAGCGGTCACCTCCGCCTCCGTCACAGGTGGACGACGCGAGGACGTGTGCGCAGAGAGACGCACTCAGTAAACATGAACACACAGGTGCAGCAGGTGCAGAAGGCGCGGCGCGGCTCCTGGCTTCACCTTCGTGATGCAGCGGCAGCTTCATCGGGGTCTCCAGCAGAGACTTGAGCACCCCGTGCGTCGCCGGAGGTAGAAAGCTTGGATTCAGCGGGATGTGATGGCGCGACATCTTCTCCATCACGCCTCCTTGCATCGGGAGACCCAGGCAAGCAAACGCAGCACGAGGACACAAAAAAAAAAAACCCACGCAGAGACAGGTGGGGTGCGGAGACAAGAGACTCCGGTCCCGGCTCCGCAGCCTGCAGGAACCACAGCGAGAATAAAGCCGCGCGCTGGGACGGGACGCTTGGTGGGCGCGTGCGGCGGTGTCTGACGGGCTGCAGGAGGCGGACAGACCGATCACCGATCACCGAGGAGGACGGAGGACTGCTGACGTCAAACCGTGACACCCGCCTCTCTCTCTCTCTCTCTCTCTCTCTCTCTCTCTGTTTACCCAGAGCAGCCAATCACTGCGCAGTACAGCACGTAGTACTGTCAGCGTTAGTGTGACGTGTCTGTGACAGGAAATAAAAGCACAGAGCGTTTAGAAGTTGCATATCTCCGTGTTGTGTCCACACACACACACACACACACACACACACACACTTTCAAAGCACAGAGCGGAGTCACAGTGTGGTGCAAAAACGGTTTATTCGTGTTTTTGTTGCCCTCGCGTGCAGGAAGCGGAGCCCGTCACCTGCTCTGATCCAATCACAGCAGCTGGTCTGTGGCGTCCGAGGATACATGTTCGTTTCCTGATGTTTTAACAGCGCTTCCTTTACTTTAGGTGATTATTAAGTACACACACACACTCACACTCACACACACACTCACACACACACACACTCACAGCCTGAAAGAGGAATGCTGGGTCACATGAGTGGGCCGGCTTGACCTACTTTTATCCAATGAGAGGCCGCCTTCTCCTGCTCTCCTCCCCCTGCTCCCCCCTGCTCCCCCCCTGCTGCCTGGACACATTGAACCTCATGTGCTCCTGAGGAGAGAAACACTAATCCAGCAGGAGAGGAGGAGACAAGGGAGGAGAGGAGAGGAAACAAGGGAGGAGAGGAGACAAGGGAGGAGAGGAGAGGAAACAAGGGAGGAGAGGAAACAAGGGAGGAGAGGAGAGGAAACAAGAGAGGAGAGGAAACAAGGGAGGAGAGGAAACAAGGGAGGAGAGGAAACAAGGGAGGGGAGGAGAGGAAACAAGGGAGGAGAGGAAACAAGGGAGGAGAGGAGGAGACAAGGGAGGAGAGGAGACAAGGGAGGAGAGGAGAGGAGACAAGGGAGGAGAGGAGGAGACAAGGAGAGAGGAGACAAGGGAGGAGAGGAGGAGACAAGGAGAGAGAGGAAACACGGGAGGAGAGAGGAGACAAGGGAGGAGAGGAGGAGGGGAGGAGAGGAGGAGGAGACAAGGGAGGAGAGGAGAGGAGACAAGGGAGGAGAGGAGGAGGAGAGGAGGAGACAAGGAGGAGAGGAGAGGAGACAAGGAGAGAGAGGAGGAGACAAGGGAGGAGAGGAGGAGAGGAGAAAGGAGGAGAGGAGAGGAAACAAGGGAGGAGAGGAGGAACAAGGGAGGAGAGGAGGAGACAAGGGAGGAGAGGAGAGGAGACAAGGGGAGAGGAGGAGACAAGGGAGGAGAGGAGGAGAGAGGAGGAGAGGAGAGGACAAGGGAGGAGAGGAGAGGGAGACAAGGGAGGAGAGGAGAGGAAACAAGGGAGGAGAGAGGAAGGGAGGAGAGGAGGGGAGGAGAGGAGAGAAGGAAGGGAGGAGAGGAGGAGGAAACAAGGAGGAGAGGAGGAGAAGGGAGGAGAGGAGAGAGGAGGAGACAAGGGAGGAGAGAGAGGAAACAAGGAGGAGAGGAGGAGACAAGGGAGGAGAGGAGAGAAACAAGGGAGGAGGAGAGGAGGGGAGGAGAGAGACAGGAGGAGGAGAGAGAAACAAGGGGGAGGAGAGGAGGAGAGGAAACAAGGGAGGAGAGGAGAGGAGAGACAAGGGAGGAGAGGAGAGACAAGGGAGGAGAGGAGAGACAAGGGAGGAGAGAGGAGACAAGGGAGGAGAGGAGACAAACAGGGGAGGAGAGAGAGGAGACAAGGAGGAGAGGAGACAAGGGAGGAGGAGAGACAAGGGAGGAGAGGAGGAGACAAGGGAGGAGAGAGAAGACAAGGGAGGAGAGGAGGAGACAAGGGAGGAGAGAGGAAACAAGGAGGAGAGGAGAGGAAACAAGGGAGGAGAGGAGACAAGGGAGGAGAGGAGAGGAGACAAGGGAGGAGAGGAGAGAGGAAGAGGAGAGAGAGGAGGAGACAAGGGAGGAGAGGAGGAGAGGAGAACAAGGGAGGAGAGGGAGAGAGAGACAAGGGAGGAGAGGAGAGAGACAAGGGAGGAGAGGAGAGAAGACAAGGGAGAGGAGAGGAGGAGAGGAGACAAGGAGGAGAGGAAACAAGGGAGGAGAGGAGGAGACAAGGGAGGAGAGGACAAGGGAGGAGAGGAGAGAGGAGAGGAGAGGAGGAGGAGGAGGAGACAAGGGAGGAGAGGAGGAGGAGACAAGGGAGGAGAGGAGGAGACAAGGAGGAGAGGAGGAGGAAACAAGGGAGGAGAGGAGGAGACAAGGGAGAGGAAGGGAGGAGGAGGAGGAGACAAGGGAGGAGAGGAGGAGACAAGGGAGGAGAGGAGAGGAAACAAGGAGGAGAGGAGACAAGGGAGGAGAGGAGAGACAAGGAGGAGAGGAGGAGACAAGGGAGGAGGAGAGGAGACAAGGGAGGAGAGGAACAAGGGAGGAGAGGAGAGGAAACAAGGGAGGAGAGAGAAACAAGGGAGGAGAGGAGACAAGGAGAGGAGAGGGAGGGAGGAGGAGGAGGAGGAGACAAGGAGGAGAGGAGACAAGGGAGGAGGGAGGAGAGGAGGAGAGGAGGAAACAAGGGAGGAGAGGAGACAAGGGAGGAGAGGAGGAGGAGAGAGAGAAACAAGGGAGGAGAGGAAACAAGGGAGGAGAGGAGGAGACAAGGGAGGAGAGGAGGAAACAAGGGAGGAGAGAAACAAGGAGGAGAGGAGGAGACAAGGGAGGAGAGGAGGAAACAAGGAGGAGAGAGGAGACAAGGGAGGAGAGGAGGAAACAAGGGAGAGAGAGGAGACAAGGGAGGAGAGGAGAGGAAACAAGGGAGGAGAGGAGAGACAAGGGAGGAGAGGAGGAAACAAGGGAGGAGAGGAAACAAGGGAGGAGAGGAGGAGACAAGGGAGGAGAGGAGGAGACAAGGGAGGAGAGGAGAGGAAACAAGAGAGGAGAGGAGGAAACAAGGGAGGAGAGGAGACAAGGGAGGAGAGGAGACAAGGGAGGAGAGGAGACAAGGGAGGAGAGGAAACAAGGGAGGAGAGGAGGAAACAAGGGAGGAGAGGAACAAGGGAGGAGAGGAGGGAAACAAGGGAGGAGAGGAGGACAAGGGAGGAGAGGAGAGGGAGGAGAGGAGACAAGGGAGGAGGGAAGAAAGCAAGGAGAGGAGGAAGGAAGGGAGGAGGGAAACAAGGGAGGAGAGGAGACAAGGAGGAGAGGAGAGGAAACAAGGGAGGAGAGGAGAGGAGGAGAAAGGGAGGAGAGGAGACAAGGAAGGGAGGAGAGGAGACAAGGGAGGAGAGGAGAGAGACAAGGAGGAGAGGAGACAAGGGAGGAGAGGAGAGGAGACAAGGGAGGAGAGAGAGAAACAAGGGAGGAGAGGAGAGAAACAAGGGAGGAGAGGAGAGGAAACAAGGAGGAGGAGGAGAGGGAGGAGGAGAGAGAGGAGAGGGAGGACAAGGAGAGGAGAGGAGGAGAGGAGGGAGAGACAAGGGAGGAGAGGAGAGGAAACAAGGAGGAGGAGAGGAAACAAGGGAGGAGAGGAGAGACAAGGGAGGAGAGGAGAGGAAACAAGGGAGGAGAGGAGAGGGAGGACAAGGGAGGAGAGGAGAGGAAACAAGGGAGGAGAGGAGAGGAAACAAGGGAGGAGAGAGGAGACAAGGGAGGAGAGGAGAAGACAAGGGAGGAGAGGAGAAGGGAGGAGAGGAGAGGAAACAAGGGAGGAGAGGAGGGAGGAGAAGAGGAAAGGGGAGGAGAGAGAAACAAGGGAGGAGAGAAACAAGGGAGGAGAGAGAGAGAGAAACAAGGGAGGAGAGGAAACAAGGGAGGAGGAGAGGAGAGGAAACAAGGGAGGAGAGGAAACAAGGGAGGAGAGGAGGAGACAAAGGGAGAGGAGAGGGGGAGGGAGGAGAGAGACAAGGGAGGAGAGGAGGACAAGGGAGGAGAGGAGGAGACAAGGGAGGAGAGGAGAAAGAGGAGGAGACAAGGAGGAGAGGAGGAGAGGAGAAGGAGGGAGGAGGAGACAAGGGAGGAGAGGAGGAGACAAGGGAGGAGGAGAGGAAACAAGGGAGGAGAGGAGGAGAACAAGGGAGGAGAGGAGAAACAAGGGAGGAGAGGAAACAAGGGAGGAGAGGAGAAACAAGGGAGGAGAGGAGGAAACAAGGGAGGAGAGGAGGAAACAAGGAGGAGAGGAAGAAGGGAGGAGAGGAGACAAGGGAGGAGGAGAGGAGGGAGAGGAGAAACAAGAGAGAGAGGGGAACAAGGGAGGAGAGAGAGACAAGGGAGGAGAGGAGAGGAAACAAGGGAGGAGAGGAGACAAGGGAGGAGAGGAGGAAACAAGGGAGGAGAGGAGACAAGGGAGGAGAGGAAACAAGGGAGGAGAGGAGAGGAAACAAGGGAGGAGAGGAGGAAACAAGGGAGGAGAGGAAACAAGGGAGGAGAGGAAACAAGGGAGGGGAGGAGAGGAAACAAGGGAGGAGAGGAAACAAGGGAGGAGAGGAGGAGACAAGGGAGGAGAGGAGACAAGGGAGGAGAGGAGGAGACAAGGGAGGAGAGGAGGAGACAAGGGAGGAGAGGAAACAAGGGAGGAGAGGAAACAAGGGAGGAGAGGAGACAAGGGAGGAGAGGAGGAGACAAGGGAGGAGAGGAAACAAGGGAGGAGAGGAGAGGAAACAAGGGAGGAGAGGAGACAAGAGAGGAGAGGAAACAAGGGAGGAGAGGAGGAGACAAGGGAGGAGAGGAGGAGACAAGGGAGGAGAGGAAACAAGGGAGGAGAGGAAACAAGGGAGGAGAGGAGACAAGGGAGGAGAGGAGGAG
Organism: Siniperca chuatsi; assembly: GCF_020085105.1. NCBI lineage: Eukaryota > Metazoa > Chordata > Actinopteri > Centrarchiformes > Sinipercidae > Siniperca > Siniperca chuatsi. Next base: position 1,596,391 of record NC_058061.1, read on the forward strand.
ACAAGGGAGGAGAGGAGGAGACAAGGGAGGAGAGGAAACAAGGGAGGAGAGGAGGAAACAAGAGAGGAGAGGAGGAAACAAGGGAGGAGAGGAAACAAGGGAGGAGAGGAAACAAGGGAGGAGAGGAGACAAGGGAGGAGAGGAGACAAGGGAGGAGAGGAAACAAGAGAGGAGAGGAGACAAGGGAGGAGAGGAGGAAACAAGGGAGGAGAGGAAACAAGGGAGGAGAGGAGGAAACAAGGGAGGAGGAAACAAGGGAGGAGAGGAGAGGAAACAAGGGAGGAGAGGAAACAAGGGAGGAGAGGAGAGGAAACAAGGGAGGAGAGGAAACAAGAGAGGAGAGGAGACAAGGGAGGAGAGGAGAGGAAACAAGGGAGGAGAGGAAACAAGAGAGGAGAGGAGACAAGGGAGGAGAGGAAACAAGGGAGGAGAGGAAACAAGGGAGGAGAGGAGACAAGGGAGGAGAGGAAACAAGAGAGGAGAGGAGACAAGGGAGGAGAGGAAACAAGAGAGGAGAGGAAACAAGGGAGGAGAGGAGGAAACAAGGGAGGAGGAAACAAGGGAGGAGAGGAGAGGAAACAAGGGAGGAGAGGAGACAAGAGAGGAGAGGAAACAAGGGAGGAGAGGAGACAAGGGAGGAGAGGAGAGGAGACAAGGGAGGAGAGGAGACAAGAGAGGAGAGGAAACAAGGGAGGAGAGGAGACAAGAGAGGAGAGGAAACAAGGGAGGAGAGGAAACAAGGGAGGAGAGGAGACAAGGGAGGAGAGGAGACAAGAGAGGAGAGGAAACAAGGGAGGAGAGGAGACAAGAGAGGAGAGGAAACAAGGGAGGAGAGGAGACAAGGGAGGAGAGGAGAGGAAACAAGGGAGGAGAGGAGGAGACAAGGGAGGAGAGGAGACAAGGGAGGAGAGGAAACAAGGGAGGAGAGGAGACAAGGGAGGAGAGGAGGAAACAAGAGAGGAGAGGAGGAAACAAGGGAGGAGAGGAGGAAACAAGAGAGGAGAGGAGGAAACAAGGGGGAGAGGAGACAAGGGAGGAGAGGAGACAAGGGAGGAGAGGAGACAAGAGAGGAGAGGAGGAAACAAGAGAGGAGAGGAGAGAGGAGGAGAGGAGAGAGGAGGAGAGGAGAGAGGAGGAGAGGCCCCATAAAAAATAATTGTAATATTCCTGAAACCTACGACTGAAACCTTTTCTACGATGTAATATTCCTTTAAAATGCAGAAACAGTGTCAGACTGTAAGATCTGTATTTCACACCTATAAGAGAAATTTCATCGGAAAATTGTACAAATATTATAGGAAAATTGCATATATCATATCATATGTATTAGATGAAAAAGTAGCATGAAGCCTGATAAAAATATTACAGGAATATCACAGTAAACTCATACACACTGAATCCTCGTGATGATTCATACTGGACTCTACACTCAGGCCTAACCGAGTCCTCTTACATACAGCAGCTACACACCACATGCCACACTGGGTGGAAAAGTAGTCCTCGGCAGCCTCGACAAATCCCCGTCGGCCACGCTCTCATTGAAACTTCCTTAGCAACGGCGGTTGCTAAAGCACAGTGATGTTGCGACGACCTCTGTGAGAGAGGAAAGTAGGGCAGGGCTAAGACTCGCCTGCTCTGCCGCTGCCGAGCGGTGACCGGGCCAAACACAGCGGCGACTCATCCCTTTAATACGCTAAACCGCTCGCTGCCATCACCTGAAGTGCACTGTTAAGTGTCTGTCCCTGGGCATTAACAACACCTGTGAAAAATACCTTCTGCTGGTCTTATTTGTATTAAAAAGTGTCCATATTAAAGCTGCTCTCGTCAATATTTTTATATTAACAACGGATCAAATGTAATGTGCTCATTGTTATCGCTTATTGAACGTATTGTTTTGGTTTTATGGCCCACAGCTTTACTTTTCTGGTTTAGTTTCATTGCTGTCATCAGCCCCGTTTACAGCCAGAGAGCAGCTGCTGAACGTAGCGGAGCATCTAGCAGCTGAAGAGCCAGATGTTTCCCTCAGCAGCTGCTGGACGTAGCGGAGCATCTAGCAGCTGAAGAGCCAGATGTTTCCCTCAGCAGCTGCTGAACGTAGCGGAGCATCTAGCAGCTGAAGAGCCAGATGTTTCCCTCAGCAGCTGCTGGACGTAGCGGAGCATCTAGCAGCTGAAGAGCCAGATGTTTCCCTCAGCAGCTGCTGGACGTAGCGGAGCATCTAGCAGCTGAAGAGCCAGATGTTTCCCTCAGCAGCTGCTGGACGTAGCGGAGCATCTAGCAGCTGAAGAGCCAGATGTTTCCCTCAGCAGCTGCTGAACGTAGCGGAGCATCTAGCAGCTGAAGAGCCAGATGTTTCCCTCAGCAGCTGCTGGACGTAGCGGAGCATCTAGCAGCTGAAGAGCCAGATGTTTCCCTCAGCAGCTGCTGAACGTAGCGGAGCATCTAGCAGCTGAAGAGCCAGATGTTTCCCTCAGCAGCTGCTGGACGTAGCGGAGCATCTAGCAGCTGAAGAGCCAGATGTTTCCCTCAGCAACTGCTGGAGACCAAACACAGAGCTGACAGAGAGAAGACCGGACTGACGTCCATCAGGAGACACACCGAGGGGGAGACAGCGTCGCTCTGTATCTGATGACTGTGTAAATAAGCGGTGTGCTGACACGTTCGTCACATCTGTTTGATAATATGTCAATATTCTGCTGCCTTTTGGCCGCACATCTACGGTGCGTAGCTTCAAGTCCCCCGTCATGTCTCCGTCGTTTCTCCAGAACTACGTCATGCGTTACGACAGATGTTATGGAGGGAATGTGATTAACATGCAGCTCCAAACATGTTTGGACTTATAAGGGTGGGGGTGTCACGTGCCAAGCAGGCGTTTGTTTGCTTTCCTTCCTGCTTTGTCTCTCCGTCCCCTCCCCTGTGTTTTCTTCTGTGTCCTCTCCAGGTGCTAATGAGGCGATTGGCTTGCACCTGTGCCGTCCAGCCTCGCTGCTCGTTGGGCAACCGATTCAGAAGCTGGCCAATCGTTATGCCAAGCCAGCTATAAGAGAAGCCTACCAGAAGAGTTCGGGGGCTGGGCTGTGTATGAGCAAACTTATATACGGCGAGAGGGTTTAGGGTTACCCTGTACATCTTTTCACTCGTGCAGTTCAGTAGGTGTAGTGGTTGCTGCCACCTCTGTAAGTTTTGTTGGGTTCTTGTTGTAAATAAGACAGTTGAGCCTTTTTGTTTGTACTTTTGTTTCTAGAGGTAGCTTAGCTAAGGCTGGTTTTGTTGTATTGTTTTCGCCTCATTTTGTTTGGCACGACCTTCCTCACCCATACTTTGGGAACCTTTGCAGTATCTTCATGGTATTTTGTTGGAAATAAATCACTCTGTCACTGCCACTTTGACTTGGTTGCTTTGGTTGTCGTGTTAATTTTTATTAACAAGGGACCATCTCGTCTTCGTCACATCTCCTTCGCGTCTCTATCATGACTCCATCTTGTCTTCGTTGTGTCTCCATCATGGTTCAAATGTCCCCTGACGGTGTTGCACAAGCAGACTTCCTTGAAGCAGTTTGTTCTTCAGCAGACACATTTTCAATATAGTTAAGAGTCGTTTTGCCGACTAATGACTAATGTACGCAGCATGTCATCTTATCTTTCATTTCGTTTACAATATATGTTTTCTGGACAGTGTACATTAACATTCCTTCTCCTGCTTCAGAGAAGTGACGGAAACAAACAGGAAAAGCTAGTTTTGAAATCTCTGTCACATCTCTCTCTCGTCTCGTCACATCTCCTTTGCGTCTCTAGAATGTCTCCATCACATCACAAAGTCAAAAACAAATAAAATTCATTGTTAATTCTTAATTTTCACGTTGATTGTCAATAAATACAAGCTTTTAAATACATTCACAAGTGAATTTCGCGCTTTAAAGGTGCGAGCTGCTCTGGTTCTGTTACAGTTATGTTAAAATGAACTCTGTTAGCTTAACGCTAACATTAATATTAATCTGAAAGAACAGCAGAGTCTTTAGTTTTAGAGCTTAGTCATGAGCTTAAATGTTTGACAAATGGAAATTTTGATGTGTTGGCGGTGCTAGATGAAAAGATTACCAAAGTTATTTGATTTATCATGTGGAGAGAAGGACCGATACAAATTTCACAGTAATCCATCCAGTAGTTTTTGAAACATTTCGGTCTGTATTTGGTCTGGAAGACAGACTGAGGAACAGACGTCACCATCCTTAGAGCAACTACACTGGCTAAAAACAGACCCAAAACCTAATTGCTCTATTTTATTGTTAGCAGACAAAACTATTTGTCTTTTTTTATGAATGGACGTCATGCACTCTTCGAAGAATACGATCTGAAAATGGTTAAGGAGTCATAATTTGTTTTCTCGTTGTTCTATATGTGATTTGGTCAAAGTCTGGGCCACAAAGAATCTACTGTGAAACTTCCAGAAGAGTAAATTAGATTTTCCTCCTAAAACGATGGGATTTGTTTCCAGCCTAATTCATGTTGAGGAGGTAATTTGGAGAGTCAGTACCTCCGGAGCTCAATTACACAGAAGCCCTTGTGTTGTGGGTCAGTTTTTTATAGCACACTGTAAACAACAATGTGGTGATGTAATCCCAGTGTGAGCGTCGTGCCTGCAATGGTCTTTTACCATTATATGGTTGAAATTATAATTTATATAACCAAAGCTGGCCTGAATGAGCTCAGTCAGAGCGTTGACCTCCTGGTACCTGTTAAGACTCAACAAGGCCGAGCCGAGACCTATTTTCAGTTGTAAAAAAACAAGCCCGTTAATAAGCTCTCTGGTCACAAAGAACTTGAATAAAAGAGGTGCAACTGGAGTCATTTTGTTTTTGTTTCGTTAAACGCATCATCAGTGATAATGTTAAGCAGGTCAATCACTGACTAACTGTGAACTGTTTGGGTTGGGTTTCTAATCCGAGGAATTCTCCAGGTTGAATCAAGGAAAAGAGGATTTGCAGGTTGTGTAACTTTTCCGCTGATTTGGTTGTAAACACAAGCAAAGGCAGGACCTGCATGTGTGCACGTACACAAACAGATGATCTAATGCATGCAGTGTAGCTACTGTAGCTTACAATGACTTACTTTCCTCCATCATTGTTCCATCAAGGCAATAATCATGATCCTTTATCCTAACAATATGTAATAATGACATAATAATGTCTTTTTTAAAACACTAATCAGAAATGTTCTATGTAATCTTTCAGTAAGGAGAGGGCATTCCTGATGAAATACAATGTTTCTGCAGGTACTTTCAGGTCAAGACAACCGCTTGTACAAATAGTTAAGTGGAGAATTTCCAATTTCAGACGCCATGTGAAGCTTATGATTGTCACTAACTGCCATTCTCTGAGGCCTGTCAATAAAGGGTTGTTTTGGAGGGCCATTACCTCCTCTTTTGCATGGGGTTCCCCTGATTTCGTGCTACACAAGTGGTCAGGATGGAAATGTACATAGCCTGGTACGTGTTGGGGGGGAATAATTTGCACAAATCGTTTTGTTAAATTAGTAATTTGAGCTCTCAAATTGCAAATCATCCTCGCTTTGATGTTATCTTGCTCATCAAAATTTTGCTTCATGGTTCTGGAGCGCTTCGTAGCTACAGATGCACAACATTGTAAACATAATGTAGAGTGATAATGTAGAAAGCCAGGCGTCGTATTTATTACCATGATTCTGATCAAACTGATGAACGTGATCTAATTATTTTCTACCTGAGAGCTGGTGTAGCTCACCTGAACTCGATATCTATTTTCTACCTGAGAGCTGGTGTAGCTCACCTGAACATATATAATTGTTTTCTATGTGAGAGCTGGTGTAGCTCACCTGAACTCGATATCTATTTTCTATGTGAGAGCTGGTGTAGCTCACCTGAATTCGATATCTATTTTCTACCTGAGAGCTGGTGTAGCTCACCTGAACTCAATATCTATTTTCTATGTGAGAGCTGGTGTAGCGCATCTGCTCTCCATAACTAATTATTCTCTGTGTGAAAACTAATTTAGCTCATTTGAAGTCAGTATCTATTTTCTGTGTGAGAGCTTATCCAGCTAAGCTGAACTGAATACTGTATCTATTCATTTTCTGTGAGAGCTGATGTAGCTCAGAAAATCCTCATAGCTCAACTGGTTAATAAGCAGATTTAGTAGCAGAGAGGTTGTGGGATGAAATCCTTTTTCCTTTTTCAAAAAATATAATACCTCTCTGGCCTCACAGACTTGTAAATATGACAAATTTAGATCTTTTCAGTCACTCCACTACAAATGGTAATGTGAACAAGAGGTCGTCATTTTGTCAAGCGGTCAGAAATGTCTCAAACAGTAAAAACTAAAACACACAAACCTGAATGCACCGCAGTGAACGTGGTCATGCATTCAGGTTTAGGTGTTAATGTGCGTGTGCTTGTGTGTGTCACGTCATTAGTGTTTCCAGGCGCGGCAGATATTTATAGCTGCACTTGCCAACAAGAAGGGAAATCAATACTTTACCCCGGGCAGGAAGAATATTGGCTCGACCCTTCCACTTCCAGCCCTCGCTCACGCACACTATAAATACTACCGTTCACATCACACACCAACACACACACATTCACACACTCCAAAAGCGCCAAAACCACACGCAAACGCTTAATAAATGATTCCCCGAATGACTTCCTCACCCGAAGCTAAACAGTAGAATAATCTTATTATGACAGACTTTGATTTTGTTACCCATGTCAGCAAAGGAACAAAACAGAGAAGAATCGGTTTAAAGTCCCACATCAAATGGAAAGACTGCGAGAGAGTTGATTTCTATATCGATCTACCTCTATGACATAACATGTTACAGTCCAATAATAACACCAATACATGGTACACTACGACTTCTGAGGGCACACTCTGTCATCAAATCACTACAGAGGTTTTATACATTCTCTTTCTTCATCCCCCCGCTTCCGAAACCAAACCTACGCCCTTTAACCCGTACAACACCACATGTGGATCTACAGATGGAAGGGAAACGCAGCATGAAGTGTGTTCGTGTGGAGTCAGGCCACCGCGAGCCTCCAGAACAGCTTCAGTGCTCATTGCCAAGTCTGTGGAGCGCTGATGGAGGATGAACACCTCCACAAGATGTTCCCTCAGTTATATTTACAACCTTTATTTAATCAGGTCATCTGACTGAGATCAACAGACCTGAGTACAGCAGGAAGAGAGAAACACAAACAGCCAGACACTCACAGACATCACTAAACAGATATTAAGATGAAAGATTATATTATATCATCTGGTCTTATGGAGAAGGTGGTGGACACGCTGGTCTGAAATCTTCCACAGGTGTGAAACTGGGCTGAGATCAGGTGACTGTAAAGGCCGCAGCACTTTATTCACGTCGTTTCCATCCTCACCGAACCGCTCAGTGAAGCATCTGCATCCGATGTGTTTCTCTTTTAGTCAGCTTTTTCCTGTCATTTGTCCCCCGTCTGTGTGTCAAAATATGTAAATATTACCACGTCACCGCATCTTCATGAAATATAGTGGTGGTCACACCAGCAAGTGTCACAGCAAAGTTCACCTGCGTGTCCTCGCAGAGTAGGCGGTGCCAGAGTCCTGGTGACAGAGGGCTGTTCACGAGCCAAAGTTCACCACAGCTGAACCAAACGCAAAACAGATTTACTTCGCCCCCATCAGAGAATCCACCCGTCAATTCTGTTGAAATTAATTGATTTTTCTGTAAATTTCATCATGTTATCTCAACAATAAAGGGAAGAAAAAAGAAAATACGAACCCATCCCTGAATCCTGCCTACAAACCACTGAGGCCCAGTTGTTTTTCTGCCGTCAATGAGCACAATACCAGATCAGCAGGATGAAAAACATCTTCCCATCCAGCGGAAAACATCTAGCAGGCAGCAAGTGGAAAAGCTTTATGAACCGAGGCTGAATCACTGATGAGTTGCAGCACAAATTTATTCAGAAACATCTCAAATTATGACTTTAATATCACTTTTTCACCTTGGAGTAAAGGGGCTGAAGCTTTACAGATAACGCACTTGTGTAAGAACCAGTGGAAATCACTGTCCAGTCAATCTTAATTTATACGCCATCTGATGTTTTTCCCTCTAAATGTCCCTTGAAGTTTATTTGAATAAAAACAAACACGCTGTCCAACAGAAATACATATTTATGGACGTATTCTAAATGTCTTGTGCATGATTTTACACACACTTCCCCAAAAATTCAGCCTGACATATTTGGGATCTCCACAAGAATTTTAAGGAAAAGTTTGATAAAAGATTGATACCACTCTCATATCTTTTACAGTAAATATGAAGCTACAGCCAGCAGCCGGTTAGCTTAGCTTAGCATGAAGACTCTAAAGCTCACTTATTAACACATTATTCAACATTTTATACCTTGTTTGTTTAACCTGCAAGAACGTCTTGTTGTCACTGTGAGGTTGCCATAAAAATAGCATAAACCCAAGAAAAAGTCCAGCACACAACCCCCCCGGTAAATCACAAGGTGTCGCTTTTACACTTTTGTAGAGATTAAACAATTTAACAAATAATTGGTGTGTTTTAGAGATGCTGACAGGTGGATTTTGTTACCTTTGTTTCCAGTCTTTATGCTAAGCTAAGCTAACCGGCTGCTGGCTGTAGCTTCATATTCACTGTACAGACATGAGCGTGCCAGCAATCGGAACATCTGACTCTCGGCAAGAAAGCAAATTAGCGTATTTCCCAAAATGTTGAACTATTCCTTTAAAATAAAGTTGTGCAGGTTTGAATGAAGCTTGACCAGACAGCACAGGTTACTACAGGTGGGTCCAGCTGAGGTTAAACTAAACTTTTTAATGCATTAAGTTACTTTAACTGGAGTAAAACATCATGTTGCTACAGAAACACTGATAACAGAGGAGACAGGCTGCAGGTTTTTACATCTCTGTCTCTATGGACGGGCTGGGCTTTCGGTCCGTCGCCTCTCCGTCACGCTCTCCCTCCAGCTCTGACGTCTCTGGAGGTGGAGCAGGACCCGGGGCGCTGCTGCTGCTCGTCACAGGGAGGCTCCATGATGTCGTCTGAGTCACGTGACTGTCACAGGTCAGAACAAAAACACAAGAAAAGATGCTCGCAGAGTGTTATTGATTACCAAACAGACAGCTTCTTGACCCCTGAACTGCCTCCTCAAGCATTTCTCTGGAAGCTGAGCTCAGTGTTTCTATTTTTCCAGAGTGTGTAAATAGCATCATGGGTGGTGCTGTGTTTTAGGTAGAGTTTATCAAAAGCTCTCCTTTCAGGCAAGACTGGCCGCTCACATGCTTTCACTCCCCCAGTTCTGATACAAAAAAAGTGCTTGTGCAGTGAGGATTTTTTAAAAACAAATTATTCCCTCAATTTAGCATTCACAGCCTCAATGTACTGAATTCATCGCCTCAAAATAATAATTTGTTCCCTCGAATTACTACATTTTCCCCTTAAATGTCTCTCCTCAAGCTCTGATAAACCCGCTGTACTCTACCTGCTCAGCAGCCAGACGCAGTCAGAGTCCAGCTGCTGGACGTAGCGGAGCATCTAGCTGCTAAAGAGCCAGATGTTTCCCTCAGCAGCTGCTGAACGTAGCGGAGCATCTAGCTGCTAAAGAGCCAGATGTTTCCCTCAGCAGCTGCTGGAGACCAAACACAGAGCTGACAGAGAGAAGACCGGACTGACGTCCATCAGGAGACACAGACACGCCTCCTGATGAAGCGTCATGTGACTCTGACACGCCTCCTGATGAAGCGTCATGTGACTCTGACACGCCTCCTGATGAAGCGTCATGTGACTCTGACACGCCTCCTGATGAAGCGTCATGTGACTCTGACACGCCTCCTGACGAAGCGTCATGTTGCTCTGTAGCTGCTGCAGGTAGAAATCAGCTGCTGTTCACCAAAACAACTTTATAATGTCAGTGTTGTACAGCTTGTTTCGCTGCACCCAAAGGGCAAAAAAATTTGAAAAAAAAATCAATGAATGCAGCCTCAAAGATGTTAAAAAGATCATCTATATTCAAATGATAACACGGGTGCTTCATCTTTGACATCTATAACTTTGTGTTTACATTTATTGATTTGATTTGAAGGAGCACACAAATTAGTTGCTGTGTAATTTAGCAGCACAAAATACTAATATGAGGGAAAGATGAATCAATAGTGTTGATTGACCCTGACACCTACCACACTTCATATTTTGATGAAAGACGATGGGGGAAAGGTTTCTTGTAGAAAGTCATGTTTATAAAAATGTATTAGTATTGTGCAACTGTATGGAAGACCGCTGCTCAGTAATTCATACATACTGTACAATTAGCATAGTTTTATTTAACATTTAAATTAGCTTGGAGATGTTAATTTGTCCCACATACACTTGCTGCTGACATGATATGTGTGATGTACTGCTGTTTGTAATTTTGTCTTGTTTGTCTTTATTTATTTATTTTTTGAATGACTCTGACCCCAACTGTCACTACCTCCTCATGTTCATTTATAAATAATTATTATAGTCGTAGAAAAGGTTTCAGTCGCAGTCGTCTGGACGCTGTTTTCAGAATCAAGACGTTTCGGCTCCCATCCGGAAGTCATTCTCAATTGTGAAAAAATGGACCGGGAACTCAGAAATTTAAGCTACTCTGTGTTACTTAAGCCCCGCCCTCAGGAAGGAGTCTACCTGAGTATCTGTTGATTACTCTAGCTAGTTTCTGACCTAATTGTTTCCATGACGGCCCAGATGACTACGACTGAAACCTTTTCTACGACTCCTGGACGAATGAGGGACTACACCGAATTATTATAGTCCCAAAATTTCGTGACAGTTGTACGTAATTTGATTCATTGCAAATTTGTTTGGTAATTTGCATCACTAATATACATAAGGCGGGTCCTGCAGTAATACCCAGTGTTATGGCCCTGTCCTGTGGAGGGCAAGGTAGAAGTCCAGGGAGGGAAGTACTTGGTTTTGGGTCTAATGACATTTTAATAGTTTCATATTTTACCTTCTAATTGGGGCCCAACACTAAAGTTCTGCCTCAGGGCCCCCTAACAGGTTAGTCTGTCCATGATCCTGAGTGGGTTGGAAAATGTCTGATTCCTCTTACTTGATGTAGTATTTCTCTCCGTCTGCAGTGTAGGCCTCCTCCCAGCCGTAAGGAAGACCTGCAGGGGAGGGGGCAATAAAAAGTCATCAAACCATTCGGTGGATGTCATGTTTAATGTGCTTTGTTCAGTCTGGAGCCTGCTTAGATCACGGGTAACTTCACTTTTCCAAGCCTTTCCTGGTTTGAGACATTCAGGCGTAATCAGGCCAACAGATCACCAAACACTCCTCACAAATATCAAGTTTCCATCCAGCCTGTTTCCCCTGAGAAGCTCCAGTATTCCACGAGCCGCCGCCCTGTCACTCGGAAAGTAATTTCACTGTAATTTTCCGCCGTATCTCCCCACTTACTGTACGAGCTGGAGGACCAAAAGTCTCTTAACCCCATTTCAGTGAACAGAAGGGGGCAAAGTTTCAAATGCTGCCCTGCGGACATCAGCTCGTAAACTAAAACCAAACATTTCACGCCTTCGGGGAAAAGAGAGATTGTGATGAATGCTGTATCAGTGACCAGGGGCCCAATGATGGGTTTGACTTGATACACAACACAGTACATGACAAACTACATGCTATGACATGTATTCTGAATCCAACGAACCCATGATATTCAGAGATATTGTGCACAGAGCTGCTGATATCGATGGGACCAATGACAAAGTCCAAACATGAAGTTGGACTACATGGAGGCTGTTACACTCATTTACACATGTTACAAACATTATGAGACATGGAGGGCTGAGCCAGGCTAGCTGTTTCCCCCTGCTTCCAGTCTTTATGTTAAGCTAAGCTAAGCTAACCGCTTCCAGCTCTGTACTGAATACAAAGATATCCATCTGTACATCTCACTCTCTGGAGGAAGGAGAAAAGGTCCCAAAATGTGAAACCTTTCATTTAAAGGTTGCTAAGAAAAAAGTTTCAGTTTTCTTCCTGTAACACATTTTATGAGCCGCCATTTTGGCCATTCAGGACTGTGTTTCAGTGGTATGATGGTCATGGATCAGGGCTGCCCCAGGTTATTGTTCAATGAAAAACGGGCTATTTTGTGTTATTTTGTGCAGTAAATTCATTAACACACTTTCAGCAGGACGAAGTTTACAAGAGCTTTACATGCACACATCTCCAAGTGTTCAGAACTGCAAATGGAGCTTCATCACTGAATCAACAGATCGATGGAAAGCTGCAGAGCTTTCCATGACTGCACGTGACTTCGAGTCTTCATGCTCTTGTGATAATGCATCAAATTTCCCACAGACCTGCATTCTCTGTTCCTGCGCTTTACACTCCGGCCTCTTTCAGCATTTATGAACCCTATCTTGTCTCCTGTACTGTCCACAGGAAGTCAGAAGCTCACGTGTGCTCCGCTCATCACAATAATCTTGTACATGAGTGGTTCTCACCCCTGGAACAAAGACACCTGATCCGAGGCGGAAAGCTGCTTTGTGTGTGGCTGTGAATACAAACTGTGAAGCTCTGCGGTACATTTCACAGACCAGGTTTCAACCTGTCGGTCTGAGTATTGACAGGTGGGCCGAGGGACATGAAGCGGGTGTCAGGTGGTGAAAACATGACTCCCAGGGTTCCTGGAAAACCTGGAAATCTATCACGGTATGTACCTCAGAGAGGCCTACTTACTTGTTTGTGAATATATGTACATAGATAGGTTAATTAACTTTGTCATGATTAAATGAATAGAGCTCAACGGTGAAGTTCTGGAAGTGAATTCATATTCTGAATAGAGGATTTTGATTATTTGCCATAATGTCGTAACCATCCAAGGTAGACTCACCGCGAGCTATGAGGTTGTGAAACGATGGCATGTGCTCCTGTAGAAGCCACAAGTCCGTATGAAATCAACTTCGTTTTAAGAAAAAGACGTTTTGTTCGCGATCTCATGGAGAAGTACTACACTACCCACAATCCTAAAGTGTTACAGCGAAATCTCTGATTGCTGTTACCATGGAAATGTTTACACTTACAACTTACAACAGGTTTAGCTAGTGAGTTTCTGCTACCACTGAACTCTACTATCGCTTACGTTAGGTTTACCACAGAGCATTTCCCTTCGTGACAAGCTGCGTTATTTTAGAGAATCACTACAAGTCAGTCGGTGTAGTCCCTCATTCGTCCAGGAGTGTTCTATCGTAGAAAAGGTTTCAGTCGTAGTCATCTGGACGCTGTTTTCAGAATCAAGACGTTGATTCTGAAAACCGGATGGGAGCCGAAACGTCTTGACTCTGAAAACAGTGTCCAGATGACCACGACTGAAACCTTTTCTACGATACTACAAGTCAGCGTTTGAGCTTGTGGGTTCTGTCAGGGCCAGTGTGAAAGACAAGACGTGCGATGTTGTGGTGAGTTTTGGAGTCTGGCTTGTTAGGTGGCTAACATTAGCTGACATGAGTCTACATAAGTCGTACTAATCATGTTGTTACACTACACACACACACACACACACACACACACCCACACCCAACACGAACTACAATATATTATAACACTGTTATTAACAATATAAACTATAATAATGAACAAGAAGAAGTGCGCTACTATCGTTACATTGGAAGTCGTTGGAAAGGTATCATTCGCAGTGGTTTATGGGATGCGTGCTTCCTTCACTCTTAAAATAATTATGTACACAGTCTTGTACCTTTTTTTTGCTCCGAATCAAATGTTTTATGGTCACGATTCATCTCGTAGTTGGTTGGCTTGGTTCCAGGCTTAAAACTCCTCATACATTTCTGAAACAGCACTGGAATGAATGAATGGGAAAGTCACTTTCAGAACCGGAGCCGTTAAACAAGTGGGCTCTACAGAGGCCCATTTGTCCATTTCTGTGCAGTACTTACTTCTGGACAGTCTTCTTCAAGTTTGTTTATTGAGACATTTAAATAGTTCTGCGACACTTTCTGAGTGCTACAGTTCTCCTGTTATGTCTCTGGTTGTAAAAAAAATGGATAAACATGTTGATATACATGCTAGCGGCGCGGCTGTGTCTCAACTGTTGGACGGACTGTGATGAGATGTGCTTCATCGTTCATGCTCCCCTCAGGATGAACTGTAATAACTCTGCTGATCCTCTGACTTTCCATCTAGCGCCACCATCAGGTCGACATGTTAACGTGTCCGACACTTTGGTTTCTGACCAAACACCTGCAGAGCTGATGGCGCTCCCATCAGCCTCAGCTGCACTCTGTGTCTACTGCTAATTAGCTAATGCTAGCAAGCTAACACGGTAAACTAAGACGGTGAACATGGTCAATTTTACCTGCTAAACATGAGTGGTGCGAGCATTGTGAGCATGTTAGCATGCGGAAGAAGAAGACGCGGTACAGATAGAAAACATTCCCGTGTTAATGACTTGCAAGATGGTCGTACAGATTACAGAATTAAAATGTGTATTGACAATATAGCACTATATCCATTAAATTTGGGTTTAATTTACATAGAACGACGGACTTTGGACGATGTGAGGCGTCCATGTTTGTTTGGTTTTCAGGCACTTAAGTAATAATTAGCGTGAAGTTGGATATATCGGAGCTTTCAGAAGTATCAGCGTTTCCCAGTCATAATTACAACGCAGATGTTGACGCTATTTAGTCTGTAACTCGTAATTACGATGACTTCAGTATGACATGAATGCAGCCTCGCACAGCCCTAGCATGACTGCAGACATTTTAATTTGCTGGTGATGTCACTGATTGTGGATTGCCACCAGCTGGTCTGTTTGTATATTGTCAAACAGACCAAACAGTCATTTGTTCTGGTCTTTATCAGCAGGTCGCACGGAGCTGATGGCGTTGTTATCTAAGGGTCTGTTATTGATGCGATGCTGTCGTTGAGGTCGCTTAAGAGCGACCACATGACTGATTTCATCTGTTAGTGCAGCACAAAGGCCACGGCTGCAGGAACGCTGCAGAAACCGTCTCCAGGGAAACACATTCACATGCACACACACTCATTATTGGGTCGTGTCACATCGGCCTTGAGTCCTTGTGTTTGCAGACAGTCCTTAACCCAACTCTCCGAATGAATGAACCTTTAAGCTCAATTGTATACTTTTATACTATTTCTGTATATTCTCTCTCTGTCCTCTTCCTCCATTAATAACTCCTTTAACTTGTGTTAAGGGGTTTTGAAGAATTAAGGAGAGAATGTGAGTGCGAGGTTACTGTAAGGAATGTGAAGTTTGTCTAACATTCACAGCGTTTAATGCAATGAACAAACATGACTCAGAAAAAAATGTCAGGTGACGTAGTATAATGGGCGACAGAGTCCGTGTCAGGAGGTGGTTGGGACGGATGGAGGGGCCAAACAAACGCAGGACTTTCACCCATGAGACTGTTTGTGTTAAGTTACGTAACTTACGTAACGTATTTAACTTATGTACGTAACGTGATCTTTTCCTAAACCTAACAAAGTAGTTTTGGTGCCTAAAACGTAACCAAACTGAGCCTCGCTGGTGACGTCACGATCGCTGAAGGTGAAGCGTGGTATTTGGACGCGTCTGCTCTCCACAGAGGTTAACGGGAAGGATTGGCGTATGACCTGCGTGCAATTTGAACGTGTAAAGTTGTGTTATTTGTACGCAGATTGAAGAGACCAGGTTGAGTGTGGACACTGCAGCGGCGGATGAATCCACATGTGGTGGACGGTGTGTGTGGGACTGAGGCAGAATAAACTACAGTGTGTGTGTTCACGGTGATGAAGAAACCCCCATTTAATTAGGACTCAGACTGTATCTCAAATGTCACATGAATCAAAATGTGTAGCTAATTTTAGTTATTATATTCATCAGGCTGCTAGAAGAAGATCTGGAGTAGGTGTATTTTTTGATGCAGATTTATGTTTTAATGATCCAGACAGATACTGGAGGTCCAGCTCACTAATTTATGCTGGTGCAGTTGTCATAGCAACAAAAACACAAAGATAGCTGGCTGTGTGACTGCTACACAGACGTACCCGACTGTGTCTGTGCTGTCTGACAGACAGCAGTGGTTGGTCCTCGTCCACACGCCGAGTGAGACAAATGTTTTAAAAATGATTCACTCTGGAGCTGCATTTTCATTGGTGGAAAACACAACACTGGCTCAGTGAGGACCGAAGACCAAACTGCAGAGAGAAAAGATGACTTTTTGGACGAATGTGCATTAGGTTGAACATGGTTTGTGGAGGATTCTGTTGCAGCTCCTCCTGTGGTTTGAACTGATGGATACTTGCCTGAAGCTGTGTCACCGCAACAATTATCAACTTTTACAGGATTTAATTAGAATTAATTCATCAAGTGATCATTTTTTAAACGTTATTTTAACTTGTAGGACTGCAACTAATGATTACTTTAATTATCAATGAATTCATTTATAATGAAAATAAAAATTTTCCATCACAGTTTCTCAGAGTCCAAGGTGACGTCTTCAGATGTCTTATTTTGTCCGACCAACAGTCCAAAACCCAAAGATATTCTGTTTACGAGCACATAAAACCAGTACAAAGAGCTGGAACCAGTCATTTTTTTGCTTTAAATAATGACTTAAATGATTAATTGATTAGCAAAATTGTCGCTGATTAATATTCTGTCAATCCGCTAATCACTGAAGATCTAATAAATAGGTTAGATTAGATTAAATTTAAACGATGCATTACAAAAGCCAAAGCAATGAAATAAAGGTTAATACATTTGCCAATGAATAGTTCTTTTTCCTTATTCTGTCCTTAAAGGTCCGGTGTGGAGGATTTAGTGGCCTCTAGTGGTGAAACTGCAGTTTGCAACCACGTGAGCACCGCTCGCCTCGCCCTCCCCTTCCAAGCGCGTAGGAGAAACTACGGTGAAGCGAAACTCGATAACGGCCCTCTCTAGAGCCGGTGTTTGGTTTGTCCGTTCTGGGCTACTGTAGAAACATGGCGGTGCAACGTGGCGGCCTCCGTGGAAGGGGACCCGCTCCCTCTGTAGATACAAACGGCTCATTCTAAGGTAACGAAAACACAACGCTTCTTATTTTCAGGTGATTAAACACTAATGAAAACATACTATAAATATTATATTCCATTTCTGCCTCCTAAATGTTACACACTGGTCCTTTAAATGATGAATTAATATAGTGTGAAATGGAATCACAACATTTTTTTGATTCCATTAACTTGCGTGTAAACAGTACACCACCTAAAAATGACGTCAACCCAAAGAGCAGCAGCAAGAGCTCTGATTGGCCAGCTGTTGTTTGTTGGCAGGTGTCTGGCCAATCAGAGCTCCTGCTGCTGCTCTTTGGGTTGGACTTCATTGCCAAATTTAATGATCTTTTTAATTATTTATTTTTTACTTGGTGTTTTGAATCGTTTATAATTAAACACTGAACTCCAGGCTTCATTCAAAGTGTCTTGATCTGATTCGTTAACAGGAATCTGCCACTAAACTTTCCTGTATTTTATGTTAAAAATTCATTCTTGTTCGTTGTTCATAAAGTTAATTCTATTTGAACTTTCTGACTAACTCCGTCTGCTGATGAAGACTGTGTGGTATGATTGAAAGCTCCAGAACAGCTACTAAATGGACCATTGTTTTGTCAGCTCCTTTCCTTTGGTGTTTTCCTGCTAAAGGAGAATCAAACTGAGACGTTTCACTGCAGAGGAAAAACTTTATTAGCAACATTTGCAACGACACAGTCAGTCGAGGGTTAAACACTGTCACATTTATCTCGTGAGATGTTTTATACACACTATGTACATATATATAATATCACACTGGTGTTTATAGTAAAACTATTATACAAATATAAAACTAATATTCTCACGATAGCTTACAGCCTTACAGAAAATGACAGTAAAGGTACTTTCTCGTGTTAGACTGATGGGTTTGTAAAGGTGTTTGAATTTATTGCTTTTCTTCCTGTCCAGGTAGAAAGGCCTTTAAAGGAGGATTTAGACCTTCACGTGACACTAAAACACTGAAGTTTGCTTCATCTTTGTCAGAGAAACATTTCTGAGCCATTAAATGAATAAAATGTGCGAAGAAAATCATACATGAGGTTTTTCTGTAGCTTTGCACATAAAGAAACCTGAATCATAACTAATAAAAAATAATGATGCTAACAATAATTTGTTGTAGCTGCAGGGCTTCCAAATATTTAATGAGCAGTGGATGATTACTGTTTGATTGTTTTTTAATATCCAGGTCCCAGAGGCTGATTTCTTAAATTAATCAACTGTGTTTTTTCTTTGTTGGGCTGAAAACTTTGTCTGGTGTGAAACATTCAGCATTTCATTCAGCGCAGTTGCGTACGAATCCCACTCTGTTCAATACTGTGCATTATTAATGTCACCAGCAGGCTGGCGCAGATTACAGTCACCGAAGCTGAGATGGTGAACGGAGGTGAACGAGTGCGTTCACATGCGCGTTATTTCCCGGTTGTGAGTCTATTCTGGTAAATTCTACTCTTATCGTTTTGGCAGAAGCTCTGCGGACGTGCACCTTTTTACTCCAACAGCAATCAAAAGACACCTAAAGCTGTAAGGGTTGTTCTTTTTTCTTTAAATCTTACACACAAATGTAGAGAGCAAAGTTCTGTTTCTACTCAGAGTAAAGACTCAAAGAACTTTTAAAGGTTTTATACCACTTATTTCTAAACGGTATGAACGATGAGTCATTCATAATAAGATAAAAGTAGACGCTGCCATCGAAAGCCGTGGCGTCAGAGGCTTTTACTGTGTAACATTAACCAGCGGCCAGCGCGGTCGATGAGGACAACCCAGACAGCATTCATTACCCACAAAATGTCTTTTGGTAAGTGTATAGTAGTTGCAAATGAATGTAAGTCATAGGAGAGACGTGGTCGCCATGGTAACGGTGTCCGAGTTGCCGCTCTCGAACAACGAATGAATGAACTGGATGTGTCTGAAACTGCTCAGTCTGAAGCCTTTCTGCTGATTGTTTACCCTGCAATCTGTCGGGCAAAGTGTGTGTGTGCGTGTGTGTGTGTGTGTGTGTGTGTGTGTGTGCGTGTGTGTGTGTGTGCGTGTGCTCCTGATCATATTAACTGGCAGTGAATGAAAACAGAAGAAGAAGAAGGTTCCTACAGTTACAAGCTTTACGATTTCAACATGTATCCAGGCAACGAGGGCCGCGATGAAAATGAGCTACAGGTGATTATAACAAACACACACACACACACACACACACACACACACACACACACAGACGTACACAAGCGGTGAGACCTGGATCAGACTGACCTACTTTCTCTGCGCCGTGACTTGGTTTTGTTCCTCCTTCTTCATTATCTCTGACAGGACATTGTGATTGATGGAGGACGTCTCTGCTCGTGATCCTGAATCACGGCTGTTGGTTATGTAACCGTGCCCACGTCCTCCCACTGGCGCTCTGATGGAGGGAAATTAGGTGACTGTGTCAAAAGCCCACGTCCTGCCAGCTGAATGCAAACCGCACTGGACAACCTTCGACATCAGTACGCATTTAAAGAATATAATCAGCGATATTTTACTGTCAGTGGTCAATGTCACTCTGAGGTTTTAAGCTTTCTGAACAAGCTGGGGAGACTCCTTCAACTACCGCATGGCTCTGTGTGTTTGCACAGAACTGAACTACCTACCAAAGCCGCCTCAACCAAATGCTGTCTCTGTGTAACTGCTGGGAAGGCTTCATAGCCTCAGGCCCCCCTGAATTGCCCACCAGCACCATGAGTTGTCTGGGAATGGTCCAAAGTCCTAGGCCCCTTATTTCTTGAACACAGAGCCCTGTAATGCACCACGGCTCTGTGTATTTGCTGGATATTAATGTGCCCATGAACTACATTCTGGCTCTGTGTTCTTGATGTAAACACTCAATACTCCCAGGCCCCCTGAACTACCCATTGGCTCTGTGTATTTGCTGGGAATGTCTCATAGGCACAGGCTCTCTGACTTACCTATCAGTTCTGTGTATTTTTTGGGAATGCTTCAATCTCCCAGGGCCTCTGAACTAACCACCAGCTCTTTTTTAGAAACCGTATACTCTCCTTGGCCCATCTGAAGCAGCTGATGGCTCTGTGTAATTGCTAGAAAGCTCCAAAGCCCCCTGAACTAGTCAAAAGATTTCCCTGAACTGCAAATATGCTGGGAGTGCATACATAATACATACATGCTCTCAGCTACATACTTAAATCCTCCAGGTCCCCTGAGCTCTGTATTTGTTTGGAAGTCCTCACAGTCCCAGGCCTGTGCACTTCCTTAAATGCATTGCTGGGAATGCTACAGTCTTGGCTACCCACTGCCTCAGTAGTAGTTGCAGGCCCTCTGAACTACCCACAGCTGGAAATGCTGTTTCATTGCACTGTTTCATACTCCTAGCACACTCCCAGGCCCCTGAACTACTGCTCTGAACTACTCAAAAGCTCTGTATAATTACTGGAAACGCTTCAAATTCCCAGGCCCTTGGACTACCAGCCGGCTCTGTCTATTTTCTGGAGAACTCCACTTTCCACTGCTACCCGCTGGGCGACCAGATGGCTCTGGATATATACTGGAAATGCTTCAAACTCCCAGATCCACTAAACTACCAAATGGCTCTGTGTATTTGCTTTAAAGATTCCATTTTAATTTGTGTTCCTACCTTCCAGGCAGCCAGGTTGGTTCTTTTTGATGCTATGAAACACCTGCAGAAACTTGCTGCAGACATATAATCCATTTTTTCAAGCAACTGGTACTCATTTGGTACTGCAGATGAGAAAGCTCTTCAAGTGGCTACTCATGAGAAAGCTCTCTGAAAACTCTTCCTGTTGGTGCATTCAAGGACGCTTTGACATCTAAGCTCTGAGAGTCTGCTGAACAGGAATGTTTTTGATAAAACAAATGACAAAATGATCTGTTTTACAGTATTCTTATTGTTTGTCCTCTGGGTCGTCCCTGTTTGGCGATACCTGAAGCTGTGGCAGTGGTTTTCCCTACCACAATTTTTATTCCATTATTTCAAGCCCAGTTGATCTAAGACAACCTGAATCTAGACTCTTCCAGCAGCTACTGTCTGTGAAATAATCCAGAGCTTCAAATGACTGGTCCTCTTTACAAAGAAGAACTCGTGATATGTAGAGAGTTTGTTTCAGAATATTTACTCAGAAAAAGATAAAGGACAAACAGCAAATAACTCCAAACATGATAAAAGCGTCCAGTCAGGCTGGAACTGTCCTTTAATCATTGCTGGTATCAGACCACGATGGCTGTGTTCCAATATGAATGTCCTGGCCCCTTTACCGCGTGCCTTCATCCTTCCTGACCTCGTGTTTGCGGGCGAGTGAGGTTTTCAGGGTTTCTCCTCCCGTATTGTTCGATGATGCGTCTAGGCTTTGTTTTGCTGGCTAATCTACTGCACAAACACGAGCATTCAGCCACTCAAACACAAAGCTAAGCTAAACATTGATTAAATAACAGTGAGACAGACAGGAAGCTACAGTGAGTTATAAGTGTATTAACTCGCTCTGGAACGGTACGTTAGCTACAGTAAATGGCAACCATATGGTATTGTGACCTTATATTGTTTTATATTACTTGTTAAATAAAGGTATTTATTGTTATAGAGACAGAGGTTGGGTGAAATGTAAAGGAATACACCAACGTTTTGGGAGTTTTGTCCATAGCT
Organism: Siniperca chuatsi; assembly: GCF_020085105.1. Lineage (NCBI taxonomy): Eukaryota > Metazoa > Chordata > Actinopteri > Centrarchiformes > Sinipercidae > Siniperca > Siniperca chuatsi. The sequence goes on from NC_058061.1 coordinate 1,618,144, forward strand.
CACTTTACCCACGAGTGTTTTGGCTTTGGCTTGGTGATGTAGTGACTACTTGCAGGGCTAGTTGGGGAACTACTGCAGGTGGCAAGCGAAGTGCTAACAAGCCAGCCGGGAACATGCTGGCGCTGTCAGTCACAATAGCTAGCTAGTTAGCATATTGGCTCGGTCGCATATGGGACAATAGGTTCACGAAGTTTATTCAAAAGACGGATTCATACCATCGACTCCAGTTCCAAAACTGTCTACAAACCACACCCATGATAGCTTCCCCCCATTTGGACTCTCCGGCTCTCTCGGTTTTCTCAAAGGTCAGAATTGTCAAGACTGTTTGCTATTGGTCAACAGTGCATTTCTTAACATCCTGTAACTTGTAGATTTGGTGCCATTACTCTCATCACATAGTTAATAAGGTGACCTATGGGCAAAATTTCTAAATGTTCATGTGGTCCATCAACTTTAAAATGGTCTCCTTCCAGTACGTTAACCTATAGAAACGTAACTCTCTTAAAAGATGAACTGATCGTTTCAAGACAAAACTGCAGTTTGAGTGATGAGCGTCCATTAAGTTTTCAGCAAATTATAAATCTGAACTTGAACAAAGACTTCAGCTATGCATTTCTTTCCCATATTATTCGGGTTCAAACGCTAATTAAGCCGCTGTTTAGTGTGTATTGACGATTCAGAGAATGTGCAGAGATAAATGTGGTTTTTGACAGAAACAAAACAGTGTTTCATGCAGAGTTAAGACATGAGTCCATTGCTAGGAGGTACTGAGGAGATGAGGAGTTGTCAGGGAAGAGAGTGTTCGGGTTCACGGTTTGCTGTTGATTTCCTGCCGACGTCTCAGAGCTTTGCTGACTTTGTTCTCCTACAGTCGGGTCCTCTAGAAGGTCAGCACTGAAACGGGGGAGGACAGTTACTCACAACAGCAAGTTGCCAGGATCAGTTTGGTTTCAGCTTCATCTGGAGGGAGTCGCATGCAGGGCAGCACAGAAACAGAGAGGAGGAGGAAGACATGCAGTCCTGCATGCGTGGAGGCGAGCAGAGAGAGCTGAGATCACTTACAGTCGACCTCCAGGATGGCTCTGACAGTCCTTGTGAGCTCCTTCGCCTCCTGGGCGAGCGTGGCCGAAGTCCAGGGGCTCTTCTTGTAGCGAGGAGGGACGCCTTGAGACGATGTTCCGACTTTAACGTCTCCGGAGCTGCAAAAAGAGAGAAGCATGCATCAGCAGTGAAAAACAGCCACAGATGGATCCATGGAGGTCCTGGGACAGTCAAGGGACCTACATGATCACAGGCCTTCGTGAGATGCGGCCTAGAGGGTTTCACGGTTACTTATTTTAGGAGTCACAAGGTTTTTCCAAATAAAGAGCCGAAGTCCTGACTTTCTTTTGTCTCTCTTAAAACAGGAAGCATGTTCTTAGACTTTACTTTCCATATTCTCCGACAAAGCTGCATCCACTACAGAAACGGGCTTTGTTAAAGGCCTCCATCATCTTCATTACAAGTTTGAGGTGTATAAAAAGCTTCTTCCCTACATTTAACGCACCACCTCTGCAAACTGCTTAACTACGTAGCGCCAGCAGAGTTTATAGCCAGACAAGCAACATGGCTCCACCACTTTGTTTCAGACTGAAATCTCAACAACTATCAGATGAATCGCCATTCAATTTTGTACAAACATTCATGGTCCCCAGAGGATGAATCCTACTGACTTTCAAAAGTTTCAAGTTGCATAACAGTTTGGCCTTCTTAACAGCAAGCATTACAGCCCCACAGAGCTGTTAGTGTGGCTGTAGTCTTTTTCGTCTACTCCAGTAAAAAGCTGACTGCGGTCAGTCCTCATTGCTTTCTGGTCTGCTCTCCATCAAGCTTCGTCAGCGACGTAAATACATCGTTTCATCCATGCAAATGTTAGAACTGTCTTCCCTGTGCTCTAAAACGTCTGAATCTATTTTCAAGATAAACTTTACAGAGTCAGAGTGACGAATCAAGCGTTCGTTAGCTAACCTCACTAGCATTGTAAACATTTACTGTGGTTCATCGTAGAAAAAGGTTTCAGTCGTAGTCGTCTGGACACTGTTTTCAGAATCAAGACGTTTCGGCTCCCATCCGAAGTCATTCTCAAGTGGAAACGCGCAAACGTCTTGATTCTGAAAAGAGTGTCCAGACGACTACGACTGAAACCTTTTCTACGATAGAACACTCCTGGACGAATGAGGGACTACACCGTCTTATTTACTGTGGTTGTTTCACAATAAAGTCCTACCGCTACCTTCAATAATACCAACAACACACACTGCAGGAAGTGTTGCGTTAGTATCATCAGTAGCTTTATCTTTATCATAACGCATCGTTCCCACTGCGACAATGTACTGCAAAATACGGCAAATAAATCATGCACATGGAACTGTGGTTCCTGAATGAAAGTAGCAGAGAACTATGTTACTATATACGAGGACGATGTTTTACACACATATACTAAATCTGGTGACCTTGGCTACAATCATATTTGTAGTCAGCTCTTGCCAAAAGTGTTGACTAGTTTTAGTGTCCAGCAAATCCTAATGATCACTGCCCAGTATGTAATAGGCTGATCTGTGCCACAGCATGCAGTTCATTTGGGGTTTGGATGTGTTTGAAATGCCCAGTAGTGTAATGTAATGATTATAAATGATCAAGCAGTAAACCACCATTACATCCGGGTCGTTGCAGAAAGCAAAACCAAATCTTTGAGTTGATGAGCTTCCACGAACGCACAGGGGCTGCCACCTGTTCACGAGGAGCGACCAAACTCTTCTCTCTGCACTAAAAGCTTTAAATAACACTCATAAAGCTGCGTGTTAATGTTGGTTTGTCACAGCCTGATGAATAAACTCACACCTCCAGCTGTTTGAATGATCGAGTGAGCTACAAACACTTGGTAAAGCTGCTGAAGTGACCACGTCGCCATGGGTGTAGCTGTTATTCAGAGATCTGAGTCTGTTCACACTCGCAGCGCTCAATTCACTTCCATCGGTCAACACCGAGGTCGTTCCCAAACACAGACAGCACAAACGTAGCTTTCATGGCCGACAGGAGTTTGTTTTTCGAAGCTTCCTGTCTTCTCACAGCTCCTAAACTTATTACTTCCACCATGAAATCTCCTGCTCCTTCTCTCCTGAGGGATATTTTCTGTTTTCTAAACCTCTTTCTTTATTACAGCGCTGAAGTCAGGATGACTTATGGGTTTAATGAGAGTTACATTCAAGTTATCAAAAAAGTCATTAACTGGGAGTGAATGGGCAGCACAGAGCACATTTATTATAACAAAGTGGAACTCATGCCTGCTTCCCTCTATAAACCCAACGACTGGACAGCCGACATTTCCTCTGACGTGTGGCCTAGAAACAGATGGACAGGTGAACAAAAAGAAAAAACATGACCACGGGGTCCCGCTGTTATGAAAGTCGAGGTGTCCCACTGACTTGGTCTGAAATAAAAGGAAACCAGGCAGGAGGTGCTATAGCTGGGTTACTTAACAACATGTCCGATTGACCTGATTTCCAGGATCTGACTTACACAACCGGCCAGAAGGTGCTGATAACTGGTGTTGTTACGGTTCACAAACCGCCAGATAAGAACTCACTACGGCAAGAAAACAGAGCAGGCCACATCACCGGCAGACGCTCTGTGGAAGATATACATCACAAGCAAACATCCTGCTTTCAATACATAAAACCGAAGAAAAGTATAACTAAAATGTACTTAGGTACCCAAAGAAACAAGCGCCGATGAGTGAAGAAGACGAGAGGATTGTCGAGAAAAATCCTCGTATCCTCAGGTTTTCAGATCCATAAAATAAACTTTAAGAATGAAGGAAGGACAGAAGGGACAGAATAAGGAAGGGAGAAAGGAAGAGAAGAAGGACAGAAAGGAGAAGAAATGAAACAGAACGACAATAAGGAGAGAATTGAAATAAGGAATCAAGAAAAAGAAACTAAGGAAAGACATAGGGAATGAAGAAGGGACAGAAGGAAAAAGGAGGAAAGATGGATGGAAGGAAGCTTAGAAAGAAAGAAAGGAAAGATATGAGGAATGAAGGAAGGGCAGAAAGAAAGAAATGATATAAGGAATCAAGGACAGGCAGAAGGAAAGAAAGGTGGGATGGAGAAAGCACACAAAAAACTAAAAAGAAAGAATAGACGGAATAGGGAAGGAAGCAAAAGAAGGAAAGGAAAGATATAAGCGATGAAGGAAGGACAGAAAAATGGAGGAAAGAAAGGGAAAGTGACACAAATGGAGGGTTGAGAGAAGGTGAGAAAGGGAGAAAAGAAGGGAAAGGGAAGGAAACAGGAAGAAAGAAGATATTTAAGGAATCAAGGAAGTAAAGTAAGGAAAAGGAAGCGAAGAAGGACTAAAAGAAAGAATGGAAATAAAGAAAGAAACAGAAGGAAGGAAGGACGTAAAGACATCTGTCATCAGTAAGTTTCTTCTTCTTCTGTGGTGTCTTTGTTGAGCAGATAGTTTGATGATGATGCAGCCACGTGTTCTTCTTTTATTGCTACTTGATTTCAGTTGTGTTCGCATTTATCGTGTGCACCTCGGCACCTTCTCTTCCTCAGTGTGTTTTCCGAGGCTGATGATGATGATGATGATGATGCACGCTGGGGGCGGCCATTAACAGGAGCTAACTGCTGTCCTACCTGGGCTGAAGTGGGCCAAGCTGGACCACTGAGTGAGTGTGTGTGTGTGTGGAAACTGGGCTAATGGGCTCTGCCCTCTGCAGGATCTCTCATTATGTGATTCTGACAATGGTGTCAGATAATCACACACACACACACACACACACACACACACACACACACACACACACACACACACACACCCCACTGTATGCACATACTTTCACATAAAGCAGAACAAACACAAAGAATTACACACAAACACACACACTTCCACATACACAATGTACAAATGACCTCATACACTCAAGTTACACGAATGACATGACATGCACACACACACACACACACACATATCCCCATCATTGTATACACACATTATCAAGTTTACACAAAATGCAGCACACACACAAACACACACACACACACACACACACACACACATACAGTAACACATCCTGAAAACACACACACGAGATGCAGAGCTGGTGGTCGCTAACGGCAACCAGTTTAGCAGCTTGTACTCCATAGCCGCCGCACCGCTAACGAACAGCGGGCTATCAATTACACACTCACTCTCACACACGCACACACACACACACACACACACACACACACACACACACACACTACCTGTAGCTCTTCGTAGGTCCGTGGCTTTCAAGCAGGAACTCTTGAACGTTCTGCAGACACACACAGAGAGAGAAAACAAAAACTAAATATGACCGAAGTTCTTTTATTGTTTAATTTCTCTGTTGTTGTGGATTATGACATAAACTGCAATCCTGCTGGAAGTGAAATCTCGCTTCAGCTGAAGGTAAAATGTTCTCACGAAGTTCACATTTGCTGCATGTTTGTTCTCAAGCGTAAATATTTTAGCTAATGTCATCCTCAATGTGCAGACAAAAAACATCTGTTTAAGTAAAAAAAAAAAGTTTGGTGTTACTCAAATCTCACGTTCGGACCCAAACCAACAACACGTCGGTCCGTCTCTCAACACCGTCTCACTTCCTGTCTGCGGCTCTCAGCTGCGAGCCCATTGGTTCCTGCTGAAGATCTTTAAAAACTCCTCACAGATCTGTAGTTTCCTGTTTAAAAAGGCTCAGTAGTTTCCTCAAACAGCTGCTCGCTGTAGTTTTTATCAGACCAACAGGAGGAGCTCTGAGGCTCAGAGGAGGAAGATCCATCAGCTGTGATTCACACACAACACCTGTTAGCAGAAACTGTACGTTCGCTGCTGGTTTGAATCCTCTGCTTTGACTGTTTACCTCCACAAAACTCAGCAGTTTTCCCGTTGACATCTCAAAGCCCTTTTTGGCCACTTCGCTCTTCCGTAGCTGACACTCCAGGACGGCCACTCTCTTCTTCAGCTCCTCCGTCTCCTCCTGGGACGAAAGCAGAACAACGAGGGAAACATTTTATTCTGTCAATACACAACCTTCTTCACACAGTGGTTTTTTCCCCTCTCTGGTTCACGTTATATAATTGCTGTGTTTCTGTGTTTTATATATTACGCATCTGAGTGTTTCATGAGCTGCGTTGGCAGGAAGAAAAAAACAACTCTAAAGAAAGCACCTGTACAACGATTTGACGCTCCCCAAGAGAGAATCAAATATAATTTAACAATACATTTCAAGAAATTAATGTTAAATACATACAAATAACCAAATGTTCTTCATGACATTCATTCATCAATGAAAACGTTTCCTTTGTAGGCCTGTTTACCACGCTGTTAGCTTTTTTCCTCTGCAGAAACTTAATGAAGCGGAAACGGGACGAGCAGTGTCATGGGTTGGTTTGTTTTCTGCCACTTTGGGCAGCTGTGGCTCAGGAGGAAGGAGGAACAGCGGGTTGTCCACTAATCTAAAGTTGGTGGTTTGATCCCCAGCTGCTCGTGGTGGTCACCTCGCATGGTCCCTATAGATGCAGTCCATTTACCACTTCAGGGACGAGCTCCTAGAACGACATTCGGGCAACTGAATATTGGAGCGGTTTTTATGTCTGTTTATTTTCCAGGTTGACTGAGATGATTCTGAACTTGTGAAGTTTATTAGCAAATTTTGATAATTGATTGAAGCAGAAGTTTGACATTTTGGGAAATACGCTTCTCTGAACTATTTCTTTACGGATCAAACAAACGAGACATGACGTGTCGGTCAGGGAGCTTCAGAGGTGCCGGTACGTGGACTTTGTTACCTTTTGGACTGAGCCGTGCTAGCTGTTTCCCCCTGTTTCCAGTCTTTATGCTAAGCTAAGCTAACGGGCTGCTGAGAGTGGCATCAAGTCAAGAAAGTGAAAAAGCGTATTTGCCAAAATGTGTAACCACTTCTTTAATCAGTTTAGTCATTTATCAAGTGACTATGCTGGTTCCAGGGACTGCTGGGATGATTTTCTGTTTGGGGGTTTTGGACTGTTGGTGGGACAAAACAAGCTCTTTTACTTTGACTCTGGGAATCTGTGATGAGCATTTTTCACAATTTTCTGACATTTTATAGACTAAACAATTAATGGAGAAAATAATAGGCAGGTTACCTGATAATGAAAACAATGATCAGTTGCAGCTATGTGTAAAATGTGCTGTAATCAAAGTAACCTCAGCCGTCACGTACTGAATGTAGTGGAGCAGAAATAAAATATTTCCTCGAAGTGCAGAGCTGGAGGAAATTACTTTAAATAAATAAACTGTCTTGTGCTTGTGGATGTTATATTTTGACACTCTCAGAGGATTTCTTTGTGAGCGACCTCCTTCTGCAGATTGGAAAAAGCATGAGTCAGCACTTTGTTTTCAGCGTGTCATATTTACACCGCAGCAGAGAGAGGCTTCTTCCTCTCTGCAGACCTGATTCCCTGCGGCGGCGGCTCAGCTCGTCATCAGCAGCGAGCCTGCCGGTGCTGACCTGCGGGTTGCTAGCCAGATTTCTATGAAAATAACTTGTCGGAGGAAGGCGACGTCAGAGAGGGAAGCAGCTCTGTCACTGAATGAGACGGAACAAAACACTGACCCAGATTCAGGAAGAAACCTAAACCTGGAGGGGGAGCAGAGTCAGGGAGGGGTGCTGGGAAATCATCGGGGAGATAACTGGGAGGGACACTGCAAAAATCTCCTCCTACAAACAAACAAAATATTCTGTAATCTAGAGAAATCTGTTAGTATCAGACAAAAAACTCTCCCAGTGGGGTAGGCACAAATGACTTTGCATACGATTAATTGAAAATAGCATAAACTAAATGATTTATCTTTAATTTAGTTATAATGGGTGTAGGTAAACATGGGTCGCCTTGAGCTTGTTTTTCTGGTGACGACAACCTGCAAAAATTTCAAACGTGAGCCACTTATGATCAGGCCTTACGTGAACTTCAACGAACTGAAGACAAAGACTAAACTAAGTCAGCTTTAGTCCTGACCAAACGGTGCGCCGGGCTGCGTCCACCAGCCGGTCGCGTCGGTCACCTTATTGGTTAGCGCCGGTTGCTCCGCTCTCTGAGTCTTCAGCTCCGCGATCTCGGCCTCCAGCAGGTGGATCACCTCCTCGTAGTCCATCTCCATCCCCCTGGTCTGCTTCTGAGCCGCCTCGGCCAGCTGGATCCGAGCCCTTAAAGCCCGGCTCTCCTCCGCTCCGGCTTTCACTTCCTGCCGCGGAGGAAGGAGGAAGAGGAGAGGATGAAGGAGGGAAGTGAGGGAGGACAGAGGAGGAGAGAGTTTCATCATCACAGCTCAACAAGTGAACAGATTACTCAGCAACATATCAGCAGGGCCTCAGCGGTGTGTTCAGGATCCACTCAGCTTCTTAACCCTCATAAATCTTTCAAGGTGGCAGAGTCGTGGTTTTGAATTCTTTGTGTCAGGGTGAGTTAGCGTGATGAAGCTCTTTGCTTCGGCCCGAGGGAGGTTTCACTGGATCAGCAGGCTGTGCAGTCATGTCCCAGCAGGACTCGCCCAGATCTGCCACCGCTCAGCATATTTCTATCTTTGATAAGTTCACCAACAGTTGGAAAGCAGCATCACCCATGTGTTTAATTCCTGTTGATCTTGCAGAGTGAAAAAAAACACAGTAGTGTGAAGATGTCTTTTTCTTTCACTGAATTATGGAACATGTTTTAAAAGAGAAAATGATTTAACTCACTCCCTAACATTACTAATGCGCGCTCTTAATGTAGTATATTTTCTTCTTGTGACCAGTTTTTTTTATTTTCTGAAAATGTAATTTTCCCACCTAGTTTGGTGTTGGTGCAGGGACACAAAGGAGCACTCAATACCTGCGTGCACTCTCATCAGAGAAGTCTGTACAACATAGAAATAAGAGTCTGCAGCCATGCTAGCAGCTCTGTGAGGCTGTACTGTACTAAATGCTAACATCAGCCTGCTAACATGCTGATGTTTAGCAGGTATAATGTTTACCATGTTCACCATCTTTGTTTAGCATGTTAGCATGCTAACATTAGCTAATGAGCAGGAAACACAAAGTACAGCTGAGGATTATTTATTACAATTCATCCTGAGGTGAACATGAATGTTTGAACCACATTTGATCACAATCCATCCAATAGTAAACCAACCGACATCGCCAAGAGCAAAGAAGGAAGTCAGGTGACGTAGTATAAAGAGCGACAAAGTCCGCGTTGGGTGGTGGTTGGGTCACACATACACGGGGCTTGAGACCGGGGTTTGTGTCCCGTGTGAAACCAAGTCAGCGTTCTCTTATTTAAAGTTTTAAGTTAAATAACGTTGCGTAGTTGACTTACGTCACGTGACTTACGTTACTTATTTTAACCCAAACCGCGATCTTTTCCCAAATCTAACCACACTGCGACCGTTTCACAACATTAATCACGTGTTTAACGTCACGTGACTTACATAACGTAGTTAAGCGGTACACCTGTCGCTGGTAATTTCCAACGGTCGTACATGTCGTTTTGGGAGTCACTGACAATCGACCTATTCTGTCGTTTAGGTATAGGTAATACACCGTTTGAAAGCGCAAAGCCTCATGATTCTACCCGAGAGAGCCGTTTTAAAGATCCCTTTATCACTGCGACAATAGCTGCTTGTTTTGTAACAGGAGTTCATGCAAAACAGAGCAGTAATATCGTTTTAAAAAAGGCGAAACATTTTTATTTTTGTGCCTCTGTAAATGTATTTCAGTATCAGTTAAGACTAATTCTGACTAAGTTTTGATAGTAAACTCCAAAGAGCTTCCTGTCAGAGGAGATCAGGATCACGACTGTCATCAAAAGGTTTCAACAACAATCATTTATTTTGGCGAGTCATTTTCGAGCTCATGCACACAAAAAAAGGGGTCAATAAACATTTCTGTAGTCATCCTTAAAAAGATTAAATGATTAAAATATAAGATTCAAATTTAAACAGTTATTAAAATTGTTTAGAAACTGCCGAGCACGATTGTGCTATATTGCACGGTACTTTTTAAATGTGTGTAATACACGGAGCAAGCAAAACACACAATTAAAACAAACAGTTAATCACTTAATGGTTTAATCGTTTCAGCACCAGCTGCCACGTTGTTGTCCATAATTAAAGTATTAGAAAAACATCTGGTTCCAGTGCATAACTGTGCTGCCAAATCCCTAATTGTAAACTCTGTTAAGAAACTTTTGGGTTATAACAAAACCGAATTTCAGGCTTTGGAAGTTTTGGAGATTATTAAACATATTTTATTTTGACAATAGATTTTGTATTCCTGATTATTGATTTTGGGTGTCGATACATCAGAATGTTAATTTACTTCAACTTGTGTGTTTTTATTTTCTTTTACTTATCGTGCCAAAGTTTTTTGTTTTCGGGTATCATACTGAAATTGTGACGAGGAATTTTTGGGTTGCTGTACCAAATTTGGGGTTATAACAACAATGTATATTAAAATGGTAATATCCAGTGTTTTTTCACTTTAAGAAAAATGGCACCAAACACATAATGTTTAATTTTACAGGTTTATTTTTATTCTTTGGGTGATTTGAATTATATAAACTAGTTAACTGTATATAGGGTGGTGTCGGGGCTTTGTTAACCAGCGACTCCATCCATCTGGTTTCAACAAAGCTCCAGTTTATCTACAATCAGTTCTGTGAGGCCAAGATGGAAAAGCAGCCTTCAGAGTGGAAGTTACATAACTCTCAGTGAAACAGACGCCCGCAACAGTTAGACACTGTAACTCCTCTTGACTGGGAAGCAACCACTCCCAGTACTGTAACCAGTGACTCTAACCCCCCCAGCCCAGAAATAAACACCGGCGCTCCTGCAGCGCCGCTCTCAGACAGTAAAGCGATCCTCGGTGGCAGTAAAAGATAACGAGGCTTTACAGTGTGCGCTTTGAACCCGGGAGGAAACGCTGACGGAGAATGACTCTGCATTATTACACCGCTGAAGACACAGAGACGGAAACAGTACTGCTGAAAGTATTAGCACTGTTAGCGTTTAACTGCTGTCCACATACTTTTGTCTGCTTTTCACTTTGTCCTGGTTTGGGCCTCTTAGTTCCAGTGAAGGGAAATCTTAATGCAGTTAAAAAACTCCAAACGCTAGTAAGTGCGCTCAGTTTGAGGTTCAAATTGAATTCTTGACCTTGGAAACAGCAGCAATCTCTCCCCACAAGGCCCATTGAGTAGCTGTTCTAGAGCTTTCGATAACATCATGGTCTTCCTCAGCAGATGGAGCGGTCATGAAACTGAAGATTTTACAGTTTTCCAATTTTTATTGAAATAAATAAAATCTGCTCGGTTTCTCGTAACTTCTCGTTTTTACAAGATCTTTACGCGTTAGGTATTTTTCACGTTATCGTGAAATATTTTCTCATCAGTAGATACCAAATTATTCTTTTTTTTACGAGAAACTTTTCTTGTAATGCCAACTTACTTCATCTTGTTATATCACAAAACTTTCTTGTTGTTTTACAAAACCAACGCATCTTGTTAAAACTTATATATATATTGGTATTTTGTTTTTAAAACAAGAAGCTTCCATATGTGTCAACGCTGCACATATCCAAAAGTGATCCAGGATGCAAACGTGAAATGAAGCTGCAGATTTTATTATTTTATTAACAGTATAATTTAGTTTTTAGCAGCACGTTTAACATAATTGAGACATTGTGGTGAGATTGTTCTCTTGATATTAGATGAAGTATTCTTCAGCATGATTGTTAATGTGTACTTCAACAATGTCCAAATATTGTCTCTTATTAAAATAGCTAATTTAGAAGATTGTGCAGCTCTGGTGGAGGTGTGAGCTCCCTGAGTGTTTTCTATTAATATTACATTCGTCCTTTACACACACACACACACACACACACACACACACACACACACACACACACACACACACACACACACACACACACACACACACACGAAGCAAGGAAGCAGACATGAGTGATTTTGGCAGCCTCGCCTCTTCTCCCGTGGTGCTGTCATATGAAGTAACAGGACACACATGAAAAACATGCAAGACATGTTTATTTCTGAACAACACCCGGAAATCACACGCTGTGGACACAAACACACACACACACACACACAGAGTGAGAACAGTCCATCTGTTACTTTCACTTTTCCCAGCAGGGCTGCGTGCAATTCAAAAATCTGCAAATCCTCGTTCCAAGAAAAAAGACAACGTGTGTGTGTGTGTGTGTCCTTGCTACAGAGTGAGGACCATCACACTACCACCACCATGTTTTACTGTTGGTATGATGTTCTTTTTCTGAAATGCGCTGTTACTTTTACGCCAGATGTAATGGGACACACACCTTCCAAAAAGTTCAGCTTTTGTCTCGTCAGTCCGCAGAGTATTTTCCCAAAAGTCTTGGGGATCATCAAGATGTTTTCTGGCAGAAATGAGACGAGCCTTGATGTTCTTTTCGCTCAGCAGTGGTTTTTGTCTCGGAGCTCTGCCATGCAGGCCATTTTTGCCCAGTCTCTTTCTTATGGTGGAGTCATGAACACTGACCTTAACTGAGGCGAGTGAGGCCTGCAGCTCTGTGGATGTTGTTGTGGGGTCTTTCGTGACCTCTTGGATGAGTCGTTGCTGTGAAACTCCTACAGGTGATACAGGGCCGCAGCAGCCCTTTAAAGACCTTTTGGAGGACTTGGTCAGAAGCTTGGCAGCAGCATTTTGGACCAATGTGAGCGGCCTTTTATATGTGTGTATCGTAGTGAATGACACAGTCAGTGTTAAAATCAAGACTTTATAGAACATTTTAAGTGCAGCTGATAGAGTTTGTGCACCGAGTGTGGACATGTGTGTGTGGCCAGGCTCGTCTGGTTGGGTAACTAATGGATCCTAGCATGAGCCGTCTTCAGTCCAGCTGTGGCCTCGGGGGGGTCCCCCCCATCTTAAAGCCTGACCTCCAGCTCTAATGAGACAGCATGTCAGCCGCTTCTCCTCTGCGGCTAACCCCCCCGCCTCCCCCCCCAGTTCTCCAGAAAAGGCAACATAATGGAAGAAAGACGCCTCACTGTGCACAGGCTGTACAGCCGGGCGGTGAGAGGCAGAACAAAGGAGCAGCAGCTGGTCCTGTTTCCATCTCGAACCCGACAGTCTGAGGTTTTTCTGCTCCTGAGCTCCCTGAGAAATTATGTTCGCATTTGCTTTTATGGCAGTTTCTTGCTTTGTTTGACTGTTATGTAACACTAATGTAATGTCTCCATCGCTAAGCTGCTGATTTCACTGAAAGCCATGACGGCGCTGGTAAAAGGCCACCCTCAGAGGAAAGGATATTAAATGCACTTCAGGTTATTCGGGAGTGCTTCTGCAGACAGTTCAGAAAGTCTTAATGACAGGTGCTCCATCAAAAACTCAAAAGTACCAAGATATCGTGCACATTGTCCATCACTTGTTCTCACTTTATTCATATATAATAAAGTCAAGTGATCGACTTTTTAGTTATTTCACAGAACTTATAATCATGAATTCATGTAATTGACATTACTGATGTTTTTGTCCGCTTGTTTTCAGCATTTACACGTAGTGAAGTCAAATGTATTTCACAACTTCATAGTCCACTGATCCTCCTCACTTCACAAACACAAACACAAGAACAAGCAAGTCTGATAAAGGCTAACCCTAGTGGTTGAAGGAGTAAATGCATATTTAAAAGGTCCAGTGTGGAGGATTTAGAGGCATCTAGCGGTGAAATTGCAGTTTGCAAACATTTGAATCCCGCTCGCCTCGCCCTCCCCTTCCAAGCGTGGAGGAGAAGCTACGGTGAAGCGAAACTCGAGAACGGCCCTCTCTAGAGCCGGTGTTGGGTTTGTCCGTTCTGGGCTACTGTAGAAACATGGCGGCCTCCTTGTAAGGGGACCCGCTCCGGAGATACGAACAGCTTATTCTAAGGTAATAAAAACTATTTGTATTTTCAGCCGATTATACACTAATGAAAACTATGAATATTATATTCCATTTCTGCCAATAGCTCCTGCTAAATGTTCCAGACCGGACCTTTAAAAAAATAAAAGTATATAACAGAAACACCTTCAAGCAAAAACGAATTATTAGTTGTGAGAACCTGCAGGTACTCGGGAATCACTCCTGAAGAGTCTGTCAGCTCGTGAGCACAGCCTGAAGAACCGAGTGCCGCACCTGACGGTCAGGTAGCTGTAATCTGTGTCGTGATGCGCCTGCAGCCTGGCTGGATCTGAGCGGTTAAAAGTCACCGTTCCCGTTCAGCTTCTGTAGTTTTATTTGTCTTTATATATTAACTACTTTTATTAGTCAGGTCAGCGGTCCATCACAGAGCTGACACACAGAAACAAACTCTTCAGTGCCCTATTTTTGCCCCCATGTCACACCAGACGGACACTGAAGAAATGCTCTGGAAAACTCAGCTGCCCCACCAGTCAGTCCATGGGTGAAACTAAACCCTGTCCCTTAGGCCGGGTCCAGACAGACATCAGCGCTATGAAGAAACGCAGCCGCCTTGTTCATTTGAATTAGGGCACTGCCTTCACACAGCGGGGGTGCCAACACACAGAGGGCTCTGGCAAAAGAAAAACATCAACATCATGTGTCTTTGTGAACCATGACTTTCCAGAGTCGTAGAATCCGGTCTCACAGCATTATAAACCTCTGATCTGTATCTGAAACAACAGCAGCCCGTTATCTTAGGAATCACATCCATATTGGACGATCCCGCTCCTCGTGATTTACGTCCAGAGCCAACGCAGGAAGCAGTGCGTTCTTTATGTAGAGAGGTGGACAGTAAGGGTGTGGAGGTCGGGGTGGTCATGTTGACCGGAGTTCTCCACCTTCAATTAACGTTTGCCTTTTTATTAACCGTGACCACGATCGTTCCCTATTTAACCACGCCATAGCTGCCACGCGCAGAAATTGTAGAGAGCACTGAACGTAATCCAGGGTTTTGCAGAATTGCCGACATAATAATCGACATTCTTGTCTGTTGACAGGGTTGAACACACCCCCCCTCTGAATTTTGTAAACGTTGGGCTCAGAGACGCTGGAAGTCAGAGCTGTGGGTGCTGAGAGGATCATTTATAGCTCATAGTTTTACACTACAGCAGACAGCTAACTTTAACACCACGTCAGAGCAGCCACAGTCAACAGCTCTGCAGTCAAGGATGAAAACTGCAGCGAGAGGAGAAGGGAGTGACAGCGACCGGTTCATCACAGTTTCTAATAACGCAGGGCAGTGAGGATACAGATGTTTCATACAGGAGACTAGCGTATCATGCAGATCTACTGCTGTGCATGCGACCCGTTCATACAGGACCGCCGTCACACTGTTTGTTAGCAGAGACTGTCTGCAGTGCAGTTCATGAACTCCACTTTGGTTACTTTGATTCAGTCGGACAGAAAAACTCCAACCTGCTGCGAGTGGCATCACTTTGCAGTATGTATATAATTAGAAGTAAATAATGATAATGAACAGATAAAAAACAAAGTAAAGTAAGCGTTGAAGAGGTGACACGGGATACAGCAGGTGCATGAAAGACTTCTCTGGCTGCAGCTGCCTACAGGAAGTACATGAGAGCAAAATAAAAGCCTGATCATCAAGCGAGTCCTCCCCGTTTCTACTCCTCAGGTCCGAAACACAGATAGGAAATGTCCCGGCCGCATCTTTGTTGTTGCAGTGCATCTGTTAGCCGCGTCTAAATGTAGATATCGATCGGTTTATGCAACAGAATAAAAGTTGAGAGGCAGCAGAGAGGGAGTCAGAGAGGCTGAGACCCTTCAGCTATGAATCACAGCAAACAAACACAAGGAGGAGCTATTTTAGAGCGCAAAAAAGATTCAATGGTGGCCTTACACTCCTCCCACTGTTCGTCTGCTGCTGTGTGAGTCCGCCTCAACCTCCCCCACACACACACAGATCCTTGTACTTCTATCTTTGTGAGGACCGTCATTGACATAATGCATTCCCTAGCCCCTCACCCCAACCTTAACCATCACAACTAAACGCCTAACCCCAACCCTTGAAACCAAGTCTTAACCTTCAAACAGCTCTTTGAAGTTGTGAGGACCGGCCAAAATGTCCTCGCTGTCCAAAAATGTCCTCACTCTGTAGGTAAAACACGTGTTTCAGTCCTCACTATGTAGCAAAAGTACACAAACACACACACACACACCACAATAGGAATAAAGGAAGGAAAGCTGAGCTCAGGGTGAGTTTGGCTGGTCTTTAACTACAGGTTAAAGTGTTTGTGTATGTGTGTGTGTGTGTGTGTGTGTGTGTGTGTGTGTGTGTGTGTGTGTAGGTGTGTGTAGGGCTTTACCTGCTGATCTATTTTGAAAGAAGCACTCCTTCAAAAGCCCACACACCCTCCCACCAGATGAAACCAACTATAGAAACACAGCAAACCCACTGCACAGTTCACACAACACCGTCCTGGAAACTAACATCATGAATTACACTTTATGAACGTCGTTGATGTTGTTGTTCAAAGGATCTCGAGAAGGTTTTCTTTACTTCAGCAGGAAATAAAATGTTATTTAGCAGCAGGTTCGTTCGATTTGTCCTCCACTCAACCAGCACCTTACAGAAGAGATGTTTCAGCGGCGCAGGAGTGAAAAAACTCTTCATTAAAGTCCGTCTGAGAAGATATTTGTCACAGAATTTGTTCATTACCTTTTTTGTTGTTGTTGTGCAGATTCATGTGCAATATAAACTGGGCTAAAATTAGTACATTAACTGCATTTTTCCCCCATTACTTCTTTGTAACATATAACATGTTAAAATGGAAGAAATTAGCAATAAACATCCAAATAATGTATATTAAATATCCCCATTAAAGGGGCACTTCACTACACTTTATTTTTTACGCTTTACGGAGTTTTTAGAGCTTGACTTTCAATGCCCCCTTTATCAAGCTACAATACTAAAGCACTGCAGTAATAAAATACCTCACTGAACATTATACGTAGATGTGGGTATTACTGTTTATTAGCTCCACCCGGCTAAAACCAGTCCAACAATCCTGCAATAAATCCTCCCTTCATGAAGGTTTCAGAGAGGCTGAAGTAGGCTGCAGTTTGCTGCATCGTGTCATACTGACAGGGGTTTCTATTATTTTGTCCACCCTATTTATATCAATGAGGGTAGATAACAGAAACACCTGAGCAAAAAAAGAAATACCGTCCTTTTCACAGTGCTGTCTTATTATTATTATTATTATAACATACAGTATATTATATGTCTGGATTATTATAACGATTGTATTGTAATGTTGTTGTATTATATACTGTTTGGTAGTTTAATCTTTAACAATGCAACATTTTTTATAATCTGATTATATATTTTGTAGGTAAAATCTTAATCGTAACTACATCTGATACATGAAGTGGAGGAAGTATAAAGCTGCATCAGATGGAAATACTCAAATAACATGATTATTGGAGCAGACTGATTGACGTTCAGATTGACGCAGCAGGTGTGACTCACCTGTTTGACCTTGCTGAGCTCCTCCTCCATCTGATGGTGAACTCGCTGAGACTCGACCAGCTGCTCCTGAAGAACAGAGTCAGCAGCAAACAGGAAATTAACAGGAAGACAGACGCGGAGTCACGGTGTCGATGAACACAGGAACAAACCAGGTGAAATTGATTGAGAAGAAACCTACTTATCTCGGTCTCGGCTGTTCAGAAAGTATAAATATGAAAGCAAACATATAAATTCTTCTCAGAGTCGAGCAGGTGTGTGCGTTGTTTTACCTGCAGCCTCTTGATCTCCCTCAGAGCCTCGATGTGCTCCTTCCTCAGCCTCTCCATCTCCTCCAGGTCCTCCGAGTCTGACAGTGACGGCTGCACGCACACACACACACACACACACACACACACACACACACACACACACAGTTAGCAACAGATAACACTCACATTAATTAACAACTAAATGATTAAACTGATGTGGAGAAGACGTTAGATTCATGACCTTTGGCAGAAAAGTTGAAAACGTATTTCAGTAGCTTTAATTGAAAAAATTGAGTCCAATTAAATCAGTCAGGCTACATTTAAATAATAAAGTTGATATATTAAAAACTCTTTAATAAACGATGTAAACATGCTCAGAGTCATCTAAAATCCTTTCGAGCCGCCATCAACCGACCTATGAATAAACCCCCTAAGAACTGATACCAAGCCTGACTGTTTAAAGTTGTGGGGTTAAATTAATCTGGATTTAATAGACATTTGGATATTTAAGGGTAAAACTATTTGTTTTGGTTTCTTGTGGATTTATAAATCCCTTAAGAAAAGTGTAATTTTGAAGTATTTTGCTCCAAAAAGGACCCTTGTTTTCTACAGTCTCCAGGACATCTGGTGTTATTTTCTATTGTCATCCTTATAACCAAATCTCATGTTCAGACTCAACCCAACAACACGTCGCTCCGTCTCTCAGCACCGTCTGACTTCCTGTCTGCGGCTCTCAGCTGCGAGCCCATTGGTTCCTGCTGAAGATCTTTAAAAACTCCTCACAGATCTGTAGTTTGATGTTTAAAAAGGCTCAGTAGTTTCCTCAAACAGCTGCTCGCTGTAGTTTTTATCAGACCAACAGGAGGAAACAGAGCATCTGTTGGGGACTATTTCCAGCGGCGGATGAATCCACATGTGGTGCTGTAGTGAGTGTTTGGGGCAGCAGGACGGTGTGTGTGGGGCTGAGTCAGTATAAACTACAGTGTGTGTGTTCATGGTGATGAAGGAACATGTCACCCAGTGCAGCAGAGCGGCTCGCTGATGAGTTTTAATAGTTTCTGGACGACGATGGAGGAAGAAGATCCATCAGCTGTTATTCACACACACACACCTGTTAGCAGAGACGTTCATGATGGTTTGAGTCTGAACGTGAGCTTTATCATGTTGTATCTCATTTCTGTTTCTCTGGAACTTACTTACACAGATGTGATGATTATACAGAAAGTATTTTTCCAGAACGACAGTATGAACAGTCGTTTCTCCTGTTTGCTGCTCTCAGGCTGTGATTGATTATCAGTCTGATACTGTGCGACCCCGGCAGTGTAGGAAATCTTTACACCCTGGTGATGGGACGGTGTACGCGTCAACAGGTCGATGTCAAAGCGTCCACATCGAGTGGTCAGAACCAGCATACCAGCACATCACACCAGCTAATGACCGACCATGGTGTCATCTCCTGCCGTGTGCTGCATGTAGATACGTTTATACTGTTGTTTTTTTTACATTCTGCTTATTAAATCTGGTTCTTACTGAATCTTGTGTCTGATTTTTGTCAATTATTTGAGTAAGAAAAACTTAAAAGGTCCAGTGTGGAGGATTTAGAGGCATCTAGCGGTGAAACTGCAGTTTGCAACCATCTGAACACCGCTCGCCTCACCCTCCCCTTCCAAGCGTGGAGGAGAAGCTACGGTGGCCATGAAACGTGAACAGCCCTCTCTAGAGCCGGTGTTGGGTTTGTCTGTTTTGGGCTACTGTAGAAACATGGTGGTGCAACATGGCGGCCTCCATGGATTATTTATAAAGTGCCACAAACAGCATTTATTTTTAAATGGACTTAATATTTGTATGAAAAGGTAATAGAATAAGTATTTATACCAGTGTTCTACTGTAGTATTAATACGTTATCTCTATCTTGCTAGGCACACGTTGAATGTTGTCTCTTTACTACAGTGGTGGAGGAAGTATTCATATTCTTTACTTAAGTAAAAGGACTAATTCACATTTGTGAAGCTGGAACCGTGTAATGTTTTTACATGAAAAACGACTTAAACGATCAAAATAGTTGCCAATTAATTTTCTGTCAATCGACTGATTGATTAATGGTCTAATCGTTTCAGCTGTAGTTGCATAAACTGTCAGGGAGTTTAATTTATAACGAACCATATTTAATAAACTCTTCATATATTTTGCGTGCAAAGAACTTAATTTGTAAAGTAACTAAAGCTGTCAGATAAATGTAGTGAAGTTCAATATTTCCTCTGAGATGTAGCGGAAGAGAAGTAGAAGGGGGCATGAAAATAAAAGACTCGAGTAAAGTAAAAGTACCTCAAAATTGTACTCAAGTACAGTACTTGAGTAAATGTACTTAGTTACATTGGAGGAGCAGTATGGTTTCCTTGTGTTTCCTATTTTTTCTTATTGACCATATGCCAACAGTTTGAGTGCCTTAGCTGTTACAGAAAGAATAACGAGCCAATGAGCAGCCATGTGATGTTTACACTTTACAAAATTCACATTCAGTTACAAAAATCATATCTTCTGCTTTCACTGTTCTTCCTGCGTCACTGAAAACATATCACGGCGAGGATTTCGTGGATTCCGTGAGAATCGTTGTGGAAAACAGCTGTTTGGTGTTCAGTATGTGTTTGGGATTGTTCACGGTCAGCGCTGCAGTGAACTCCTACCAGTGGGTTTGTGGGTGACTCCAACAAACTGGACAGGTCATCAGATGTGAACCTTGACCCCGGCTGGGTGACGGTCAACTCCTCCAGCTGAGGCTTGAACAGCTCCCTGATCAGGCTCTCGACATCTGTAAACACAGCATCCACACAGGGTACACAAATATTCTGCATTTCCATTTACTGTACGTGGTTTTAGCGCTATTTTGGTTCTTTTCCGACGTGTAACATAAAATCTTCTTCACTAATAGACACTCAACTTGTGCCTCTAATATTTGTTTTACAGCAACATCAGCAAAGGTGAAGTTAGCTGGAACAACAGGTGATATAAGTCAAGTCCATTTGAAAACGAGGACCATTAAAGAGTTAAGTTAACCTGAGAATTGGACGTATTCAGATCCTCTACTTACGTAAAAGTAGTAATACTGCAATAAAAAAAAAAACTGCAACTTGTTGCTATGGCAATCCAGGCAACATGTTCACATCAAACTTTGGTTGCGTCCCGCTCTCCGTAACGGTGGAAGAGGCTGTAAAGAGTTCTCTGAATAGTTGCCTGTGTTATTTCCAGTATTAGTTATTGATTGCTTTAATGAATTATTCGTAGGTGTTCTAGGCATTGACCCGTTAGGAAATGTTAGTGACATGAGTAAAAGTTACTTTGAGGAAATATTTGCCGTTATTTTTTGGTTTTGAGTCATAGCTGTTGCCAGTTTCACAAAAAACCTCAGATTTCACTGATAAGTACATTTACTCAAGTACTGTGTTTAAGAACCATTTTGAGGTATTAATATATGAGTATTTCCATTTTATGCTACTTTATACTTCTACTCTGCTACATTTATCTGACAACATTAGTTACTTTGCAGATTCAGATTATTAAATAATAAAACTAATAAATTATGATGTATTATACTTTTGTACTTTTACTTAAGATTTTGAATGCAGGAGTATTTTTACACTGTAGTATTGCTACTTTCACTTCAGTAAAAGATCTGAGTACTTCTTCCACCACTGCAAACAATAAAACAACTCATTCTCAGTAGTTAACGATGACTGAAATCTCACACATGCTGAAGAGAATCTCTCTTCAAAAATACTGCGTGAACAACACGGAGGAAGCAGGACAGTTTTTGGGACTGGGACTTTAGACAAAAAGGTTATTTATTTCAGGGTAAATGGAGGGAATGAAGGATTTAGTGTTGCTGTCTTACCTGTGAAGGCCACCGTCCCAGCTGGATCGGCTCGTAGTCTGGACCGGAGCGCCTGCCGCTGAGCCTCTGTGGGCTTCAGGCCGAGCAGATCCAGAGCCTGGACACACACACACACACACACACAGATCAATACACACTCAGCTCACAGCGGTGACGCCCCTGAAACAAACATTGACAAACAGCCACGTGCATACTGTCGCTATCCAAAGAAAACCCTGTATCTCCGCTTTAAGCTCGGTGACACTCCGTGTTTGAGATGATGGAGAGGCGATGAAAGGTTTCATGAGCCTCAGCGGATGGAGGACATCCTCAGTTCATAGAGGAGCAACTTATCTGACAACGTAACAATCACCGGACTTGGAGATACGTGGTTTTCAGCAGACAAAGTCCAGCTGAAGCCTGTCTGTGGCCCGAGGCAGAATCTGACCTACAAGGCTTGTTGTTGGCAAAGTATGAATACGCGTTTGTTAACATTACAGAAACAGCTGTTGAATGGTGAAATTTTCATCCAGCAGAAAATAATCAAATTAAATCTTTCATTTACAGAAAAAGGTGTGTGTAGATTAATGGCCATAAAGTTCATTTAATCCATTTTAAATTAAATCTATAACACAAAAAAGTATTTAAACAGTGTGTTACTTTCCCAAACCACTGAACCTTAGCATGTGAACTACAGCTGACTTATTTTCAATGCTGACTGATTTGTCAATAAACTTTTAAAATAACAGGAAATAGTGCAACTTCCCAGAGCCCAAATATTTTGTTCGACCAGCTATTTAAAAATCACAAAATATACAATTTACAATCATCTAAAACAAAGAAAAGCAATAAATCCTCACGTTTGATAAGCTGGAACCAGAGAATGTTTTTTGCTTTTACCTAAATTATGAATCGAATATCAAAATTGTTTTGAATTAATGTTCGGTCAATCTACCAATCAATTCATTGAGTTTGTCAGCACTAATATGTCCTCTAGGATCATGTTTCGGAAAGCCTCAAAGAGAAACTACCCTGAAGACTGAAAGCTCTGGTGTAACGAATAAATGGCAAAAAAATCTGAAACACACACATGTTTGTTTCACTATCCCCGTGGGGACAGTCATTAACATAATGCTTTCCCTAGCCCCTTACCCTAACCTTAGCTTAACTGTAACCTGAACCCTAAAACCAAGTGTTAACCCTCATATAAAGCAGTCTCTACCCGTGGGGGCCTCAGGTTTTGACACAAGTCCCCATTGGTTAGTGTGCATTCAGGCTGTAGTCCCCACCAGGCCATAGGAACATGAAACACACACCTGCTCCAACCTCTCCAGTTTGAGGCGACAGCTGGTGCTGAGGGAGCACCTCCTCTGAGGAGGCTGACTGCTGACAGGCTCTGCAGAGAGACAGACAGGTTTCCTTTTAAAATGACACTCCGTTAACAGCGTTTGACCGTGTACATGTGCATCAAAAAAAAAAATGAAAAGACTATAAACTTGTTTATTGGCTACATTAAAGAGACCGACATCACTAAAATCTGCATCGTATCAGGTCATTTTCTGCTATTAATGAGCTCTAACAGTAAAACAAATAATAATAATAATATATAGATATAGATAATTTCAACCTTTCAAGGGAAACAAGGACTTGAGTCCACCAAACTGATTGATTTACAGCATTACATTGTGCAAACTGATGGATTTACAGCATTACATTGTGCAAACTGATGGATTTACAGCATTACATTGTGCAAACTGTTTATCGCATCACATTTTCACACTCTCTTTCATTTCGCGTGCAGATATATTCCACTTGGACAGGCGTGCAGGAACGTGTGGGAAGGAGTGTAAATGGGTTGCGGTTCGTCAAATGATTTTCAGCTTCATTGCGTTAAAGCAGATTCTGGAGCCAGTGCAGGTTAACACCTGTGGGAACGCCAGATAATTACAGCGCAGACGTTGTTGTGCATGTGTTTAATTGTGTGTCTTAAAGCTGCCGGCTTTGCCTCCAAGCACATCTGTCACATTAAAACAAAACCAAACTGTGAACCTGTCATCAATGTGTCAACTGGAGGTGGGGCAGATTTTTAACTACTGAGTAATAAATCTTCTAAACACTCTTTGGTACAGGTATTGCAGGTTGTCTTCATTTTAAGCCTGTGCGACTGATGAATTCAAGCATGCGTTTCCTGTTTAGGTGAGGACTCTGGTCAGAGAGTTCACCTTCGTTCAACTTTGTCCCACGAATTCACACAAAAGGTCAATAAAACCGAAGTACTATTGGAAATGGAGAAGTCATTCGAAAATGCCATCACCGTGTTTGGTGGCCAGGTTTTTTAAAACCAGACTTTACTGTCAGTTCAGTTCTTATGTGCGGAGATGAAAACAGGAACACGAGCAGTCAGTATGGATACAGACTCCTTCCTACTGGCTCTACGTCGGTAATCTTTATGTTACCGCCTGTTTATTTAATTAACTGTTTTATAAGCTGAGATAGCCTGTATCTGTCACGTTGCTAAGAATAGAGCGAGGAATCATTGAACTCAGCAGCGGACCAAAGCAACTCCCAACAGTCTGGCTGGTCACGTGACTTTCTGCTTGTTGAAGCCAGCGCCACAGTAGTGTTTCACTAATGTTCATGCCCTGACCCCTTGTGGTTATTTGGTAGTATGACATTTCATTCATGTTAAATTCCCAATTTGATGCCACTGTGAAGTATTATTCTGTGTTGCAGATATCAAACCACACGTATACCTACCATAACACTGTGTCCGTTAAGAGTGCCAACCCCCTCATGTTTGGAAATAAATGCTGATGTTTGAGTGGCGTGTACAACCCTTCGGCACAGCTTTTAGCCCCCTGCTGGGCCATCTACGCTGTCCACCGTCACGTCAGAGACCATCAAGGCAACCATGAGGATCTTCTGGAGACGGTTCTCACGTCATTCGATGTGGACACATGCCTTAAATCGCTCCGCTCACCACAGCTGGCAAAGGAGCTCCTTGACCGACTGAGGGCTTCCTAGCAGAGGGCGGATTTGATTGTCTAGGTTGCTGCCGTTGGAGGCAAGGCCAGAACCTTCCCAGCCTTCATCACCAGAAATGGCGGACCTCTACTGCTGACCTTGCTGTAGGCCAAGTAGTCATGGTAGTTGACCCACAGCTTCCCAGGGCTCTCTGGCCTATTGGAAAGCTCTTCTGCGTTCATCCCAGTGACGATGGAAGGATTCGGTCAGCAGACATCAAAGGGACAGTCTGCATCCGTCCAGGAATGAGTTGCATGCATGCACACAAAGTCTGAGGCAGGAAAGGAGCGACGGGCTGTGACGTCGATCATCCTCCAGAAGGGAATTTTATACACAGATGATCACACAAGTTTAGCCACATTATCTAAACTACTTGTTAATTACGTCTACGTACTATGTTTCACACGTAGGTCAAACAGTGACACCTGAGCCAACTCCATTTGAGAAAGGGACACCCACAAAGACACGCAAAACGACCACAAAGAGACAGAAAACCATACAAACAACATGGCCTCATCGTTTGCAGTAATTTTCTGTCTCTCTCAGCCTGGGTGTCTTGCTCCTTGGTAGGAGGGGTGTGGGGCCTTTTACATGTCCATGACTCTTACGGGGGTGTGTAGCTCCCTCACGCTACCCATTGTCAGTTGAGATGTTGGTAGAAGTCCTTTCTTAATCCTAAACAGAATTTATTAATCCCAAATGATTCCATGTAAATACTGAAATCCATTGCTTTACAAATATTATACAAGTATTCCTACAAACTGGCTTACTGGGTTTACTGGTACGACTGAAACGAATGTTGGAGGTTCCCTTTTGTTCTAAACATTTTTCTGCCCTCAACTCCCTCCATCTGTTATGGAACCACATTTCAGTCTTTAGGTGTGACGTCAGATGACAAACAACGATCCACAACAATGCACATATGGTGCTTCACACCTCCTCGGCCAATCGTAGGCCAGACCTCCCGCCTGCCTCACTTCCTCCTCCGACAGGCAGCCAACCACACGCCATCTGTCCCTCACTCTGCCTCCTCTCTCGTCAGTTTACAGCATGTCATCTGTGCAGCGTATATATAAAACCCCATTTTCATCGAATTGTTATATTATATGATATCCTGACATAAAAGATATAGAAGATATAAATAGATAGAGGTATAGTTCCTGTGACATGACATTCCCTGTGCCCCTCCCCCTCGTGTCAGATTGGCCTCTGATTGGTTGATTAAGACTGCAGATACAAGGGTTGGGGTCTTTTTCTACAAAATGTGATGCCGCTTCTTTTCGTCATCAGTGGCTAATCGAGAACACAAACTATATTGCAGATGATGATGATGCAGTCTTTCAGGCCGTTAAAACCCAGTGTGGAGATTTCTGTGAAATGCTTGTCATTAAGTGTGTTTCTATTCACCCGCATTAAATTCACACATAAAAAAACTTGAGTGGAAACGTCCGAAAAAAAAAAAAAAAGTGTTTCCTGTTGTCTGTAAAAGTTGTTTGTGGATAAAAACAGAACAAGACTAAGTGAATAAATGATGACATACATGAAACGTGACTTAATGTGAAGAGCTGAAAACAGATGTGAGGAAGGTTACAGCCTCCTCATCACTCCACACACATTAACACATGAAACTAACAGAAACGTCATGTTTCCGTCATGGTTTCCCATCATCTGAGCTTCCACTGGAGCTCTTTTAATGACGTCGTCTCGCTGCATCCTCTTCTTCTGCGATGCTTTAATGGCAGCGACTGGAGGATTAGCTCCACCAGCTGTTTACCTCCATCAGCCAATGAGCTTGTGTTCACACAGCAGCAGTACTTTATTATTTATTAGAGAATTAGACTGTTGTGCAAGTTCACACTTCACAAGAGCTAGCTCAAAGTTCAGTTCACAGATAAAAATTAACTAGTTTACGTTCATAGTTCACAATTTGAAGTTTGAACTGAGTTCACAGAACCAAAAAATGAACTAGTTCACGTTAATTTCTTCCGTTTTTTTCCTTTACAAAAAGCTGTGAGTTTGACTTGGGTGGAGGAACTTTGCGGCTGTTGGCTCGTCTTACCCCTTATTAATAATTTTTTTGTGATCATCATTCACTCGCAGATATTTCCCAAGACTGGTCGGATGCTTCAGCTCGATGTGTCGTTTCAAAAATCTGTGACCCAAAGCACCAGCATGCCGGGTGCCGTAAAACACTGCGCAGCGGCATTAACTCTCGCATTCACGTTCACTAGTTGCAAACGGATATGTTCAGTTCACCAAAAACAAAAGGACGTTCAATGAACGGCGCTCTTTGAGCTACACTGATTATCGATACATACCCGGGTTTGTTTCAGTGATGCTGTCGCTGTCTGGTGGGGAGGAGACCTGTGTCGGCTCTGTTCTGTTTGGAGACACTCGCACCTGCAAACATTACCACAACGTTTTAATAATGGTTTGATAAGAGTGTGTTCATGTGTGTAAAGTACAGCCTCACAAAGCTGCTTGCATGGATATAGACTCTTACTTTACTGTCAACTTGAAAATAACTTTATTGTGATGAAAATAATCTTTGAAGAGGAGTAAACCTAGACTTAAAGAAAGGTCTAAAACTAATCATGTTTAGTTTAAACCAAGGTTTAAAGTTTTGGTGCAATATATTTGTAAGATACACAATGATTTAACCCAGGTTTAAAGTTAATCCTAGTTGATGTGACCCACTTTAAGTGTGGTTCAAGTCCTGGTTCAGAGTTTATTCAAGACAAAACCAATAAAGTTTTTATCCCTGTGTGAATCTCTGGGCTGTACTGAATCTCATACCTGACTGACGTTGACTGCTGGCAGAGTCTCACTGGCAGGGTTTCGGCTGGAGGTGATCTTGGTGATCACGGTAGGCTGTAGAGGCATGGCGCCCAGCCCCGGGGGCCTCGTCTGGGGTCCACCTCCACCACCGGAGCCCTGGAGGGATATGGGGCTGTGAGGCCCGCTGCTGGAGCTGGAGGACGATCTCCACCTGATGAAGGCAATTTCCACTGTGGGGTCCGGTCTACAACACACAGGACAAGTAGCTGTTTTTACAATGTAGCATTTTTAAACAAGCACTTAATTTTATGTAATATCTTCTTAGAATTACAAAAAGCGACAGTATTGACGCTGCCTGTCAACATTAATAACCTCAACTTAGATGCTAATGTTGCGGCTTTAGCAAATTAACTGACCCAGTAAAGTCACCAATCAGTTGTGTGACTTTCTAAATAACAACAGTTTATTTGAGGGTTTTCAGTCAGGATTTAGAGTGCATCATAGCACAGAGACAGCACTGGTGAAAGTTACAAATGGCCTTTTAATTGCATCAGACAATGGACTTGTCTCTGTACTTGTCTTTCTAGATCTTAGTGCTGCATTCAAAACAATTGACCATCACATCCTATTACAGAGACTAGAACATGTAATTGGCATTAAAGGAAGTGCACTAAGCTGGTTTAAATCCTATCTATCAGATCTATCTCAGTTTGTACATGTTAACGGTGAGTCCTCCATGCACGCCAAAGTTAGTCACGGAGTTCCACAAGGTTCTGTGCTTGGACCGATTCTATTCACCTTATATATGCTTCCTTTAGGCAATATTATTAGGAAACACTCCATAAACTTTCATTGTTATGTGGATAATACCCAATTATATCTACTGATCAAGCCAGATGGAACTAATCAGTTAGCCGAACTTCAAGCATGCCTTAAGGACATAAAAACCTGGATGACCTGCAATTTTCTGATGTTAAACTCTGACAAAACTGAAGTTTTTGTACTTGGCCCCAAAAACCTCTGAGACATGTTGTCTAAAGATATAGTTGCTCTAGATGGCATTGCCCTGGCCTGTTTATAACTAAATCTATGCCTGCCTTTACAATACGATGAATCACTTTAAGCTTGCATGTTGACTTAGAAATGACTATACACACAAACTTAATCAGTGATTTACAAATAGCTACTGTCACATTTATTCTAGTAGCAACTTATTTTAGAGCCAAACTCCTCTGTTCTTGTTTCTTTTGCATTTTGAATAATTTATGCCTTTGAAAAAGTCTCCAGGTGTGTTGGACCTGAGTTTGGTGCGTGTCAGGATGCTCCTGGCCTCCTCATACGTCACTCCGATCAGGGACTCTTTGTTGATGGACACCAACTGGTCCCCGACCTGCAGCCTGCCGTCCTGAAACAGCACAAATACACAGAAACATTCAGATCCTGGTGTTCAACGGGCCAACTGAGCCACTGGGACAGAGAAATAGTAATAGTAAACATTTTTTAGGTGACTTTTGAGTATAACCGTTTCTGTTTCTTTGATCACAACACTTTAGTGAACATAATGGCGTTTAGTAAAAACGTAGAACCTGCATTTTGTAGCGGCTGGATTTTGCTTTAACCCAAAGTACATGGAATTACAACAATCTAAACATCATGAAATAAACGCATGTAGGCTATGACCTTTTTCAGATCAACACAAGATGGTAAAAACCCAGAGTTTTGATATTTACTGACGAAAAGCTGAGACTGTTCTGTGGCGAAGAGGCAAACTGTGGATTTATCTTTGTTAAGCTGGAAAAAGACTTCACAGTAGTTCACATCTGAGAAAACAAATAATAATTAACAAATTATATAAAATAATGAAAGTGAACTACTTTGTTGAGTTTTAACATAAACCTGGGGTTCGGTTTACAGCAGAGGCATGTAAACCTAAAACAAAAAGGGGTCCGAGAATGGAGCCTAGGGGAACACCACAGGTTAGAGGGGCCACTGACAAGGAAGCATAAGCAACTACAACACTCAAGTTCTGCTGGGCAAGTACGATAGAAACCAGTCTGACAAAGTGTCCCTGAAACAAACCCAAACTCATGTTTGTCAACTTTGCCTAAAACATTTAATTTGAAGTATAGCACATTTTCAGCATAACGCTTTCATTTTGAAGTAGTTTCCTGATGCAGAGTGATTAGCATCGCTACAATATGCAGCTCTACAGTACCAGTAGCCTCAGATTTATTTTGCTTTATATGACAGTTGGCTTCGTTGGTCGTGTGGTCTTCGCTTTGCCTTTCGCAGCGGTCCCACTGCTAGTAGCAGAGACGAAGAACAGGGCTAAACTTTCAGGAAGTGGTTGAATTTGTCTTACATCACGTGATCTCAAAACTGCACACAACATGGAGGTCATAAGAATCCTGACTCATGATAGCTGTTTCTTTTCTCATGAACTTTAAAGATTTAGACGAGTTTAAACCATCTCACCACAAAATCCTTTCAGTAGCTGTTCTTGAGCTTTTGATTGTATCACACGATTTTCCTCTGCAGATGGAGTTGTCATTGTCTTAAAGGAGAGATTTAAAGTTCATTCATGACCTTGTAAACAGCAGTTGAATCTCACCACAAGGTCCATTTATTGCTGTTCTGGACTTTTCCATGTAAGCTAACATGGACAAGGAATCCTTAAAGTGCTTAAAAAAATATGAGAATCAGAATCTTCATGACACCTGGACAAACTAAGGATGATCATATGATATGATCGAAAGCTCCAGAGCAGCTACTAAATGGACTTTGTGGTGAGACTATTTTGTCAGCTGCTGTTTCCAAGATCATGAATTAACTTTCAATCTCAAGTTAAACTTGTTTTTTCTAACACAAAAACAACATTTACATGTGACATGTTATGCTGCAAAAACAGAATTAGGTCTAACTACTATTATAACGTTTTTAATGTTGCTGGTTTTGCAGTGCTTTTTATTTTGTTGGATTTTGAAGGCCAGTTTAAGTTTATTTATTTTAACTTTCATTTAATAAAATGATAAAGAAGGATGTGATGTATACATAACAAAATCCAGATGACTACAATACTTGTGTTTGTTTAAGCACTCAGTGAGAACGCTGACCTTCTGGCAGTCTCCTCCAGGCACTATTTCCTGAATGACCACCATTGGCCCTTCTGCACGGTTAGCTCCGCCCTTGATGACGAGCCCCAGGCCTGTTCCCTTGGCAACGCATATCAACTGAATGACACTGTCACTGGGGAGAGAGACAGAGAGACAGAGACAGAGAAAGAGGATGACACTAAGCATGATTAAAAACCACAAAGCCACGCTGCCGCTCACATTCAATCCCACCGTGACATAATCTCTAACCCTCCTCCTCCTCCTCTTCCTCTCTCTCGCTCTCTGGTCCTCCTACACTTCTGTGAAATTGCTGAAGATGCTTTTCACTATTTTTAGCCGTCACTGGTGTTCCCATGCTGCAGAAATATGATTTAACAAACTGATGTTACCTCCTTCTAAAAAGACAAAAAAATACTTTATTTTCTTTCTGTAACTGCTGAATGGACTGTATTCACATTATTGTATATACACATGTGCAGTATGCAGTATGAGGTATCCAGGAACGTTGTTGTTTGCAGGGTAAAAGTTTACCTGCCTTTTTTAGACTAAACTTTATAAGTGTCACATATTAAAACAGAGTAATTCAGTCAAAGCTTTTAATACATTTTAATTATATGGTGCTCTGTGTTCGTTAGAGCTGCAGCAGATTTGGGATCTTGACTTTCCTGAGCTGATAAGTGAGGTTTGATTTGCCTGCATTCGTTGATTGTAGGAGTCTGGAGACTGTCACTGGAATAATTAAAAACTTTTATAGTATTTCTTTATAATCAATTGATGAATAGGTAGATTTCAAAAAGTTATTTTACTAAATGTGCATTCAAATGATGCATCAATACACTCAAGATCATTAAATGTGTTTTGTTATTCTCTTTTCAAATAATTAATTAATGATTTCAATTTTTTTAACAATTCATTTGTTTCCTGCTTTAACATTTTACAGTTTCAATTGTGTGGGCGCTTTAATTTAAAGACTTGTGGTAACTAAAAGTTCATTAGGTCTAACTCTCAGATCTGTGATTGGCTGGACTCCTGCCAACATAGCTAGCCAATTGGCCAGTGGTATTTAAATGTAATGTAAATGTTAAAACAGAAAACGAATTGTGAGCTGGAACCTGATCGGCCAACAAACATAACAAGCTTCATTAAAACATTTTAAACTTCAAATATGAATCTGTCATTTAAAGACAGCACAAGGGAATCTAATTATTAGTTGGCAAATTCCTGATGATATTTAATATTTTTATTATTATTATAATTTTACTTAATATACTTCATTTAAATACAATTTCAGGGACTCGATTAAAAATAGCTTTTGTTAATTGATCAGTTATCAGTCAGTCAGCGGCACAGAGAGAATCTGTAAGACCAGAGAAGACGTGATTTCGATGAAGGCTGACATCTGCTGCAGCCGTGTGATTCCTGCACACCTGAAGGCGTGCGTGGGCGTGTGCACGGTGTTGGCGGTATAAGGGGGGGCGTGGGTGTAGGCGGTGAGCCCCTCTTTAGGACTGAGGAGCTGGGGGCTCTCCGATCTGGAAGAGGAGGAGGAGGAGGCGGTGTCTGTCAGCTTCCCTGAACAGAGACGAGAGAAGAAGAAGAAGAAACCAAAGCGGTGAGCAGGAAGAGGTGGGAGAGAGAAGAAGAAGGGAGAGTGAAATAGAAAGAGAGTGGGAGGACGAAGAGCGTGATGGAGGTAGAGAAAAATGACAACACAGGTTCAATCACATCACTTTTACAATATTTAATATATATAAAAAGTTTATAAATATTATAAACTTTTATTATATTATAATTTTACAATATTGGTAGCTGAGGACATTTTTAAAAGCGTTTCTAGAAGGTCAGGAAACAGCCGTCCTCGCTGCTTAAGAGGTCAGACTTTTTTAGGTTCAAGGTCAGAATCAGGTTCAGGCATGAAGTGTGTACTATGTCAGTGAGGGTCCTCACAAGTGTAGAAGAAGAAATGTGTCTGTACGTGTGGGTGTTTCACCTGTGGAGAGCTGAGTGGGAGAGATTCGTCCCGAAGCCGTGATATTATTGGAGCCGTACTTCTCCATCAGCTCAGCAAACTCCCTCCTGAAGGACACACACACACACACACACACACACACACACACACACACACACACACACACACACACACACACACACACACACACACACACACACACACACACACACGCACACACACACACACACACACACGTTTTGTTTCTATTCAAATTTGACTACAAAAATGACCTATTGTGGAAAACATCAGTCTTCCTGAAGCAGTACTCAAATCCTTCACTTGAATCAAAGGATCGGTACCATCGTGTCAAAACACTCCAAGTTCAGCATTTTAAATTGAGTAAAGTTAAACATGTTTTTGCAATAAAAGTACTTGTTTTAAAGAAATGGCTGTTTTGAAAGTGTTAAGATCTTTATGTGTTTGAGCTGTTGGGGAGTTAAAACTATGATATCAAGGGAAAACCAGCCTAACAAACAACAAACTGAATGTGCAGGATGAATTAGCATCACGCAGGTTTGATGAGAGAAAAGGAAATATGTGACTTTTTCTCCACTACGATTATCCGATGGCTGGTTACTTTGCAGAATTATATTTTACATTCAAAATGAATGAGATCTCTGTGTCTTTCCTTGTTTCCTTTCTTTCCCTCATCAACTGATCTGAAAACAGGAACATCCAAAAAAACTAGAGATAACAAGATTTTCACCTGAGAACCTAAACTCTTCTTCACTATCAGTCCTTTTGTTTCGGACACTCGGTGCCTGTTCGCTTTGACTAAATATAAATCTGAGTGCAGAACATGTGATGTTTTGTGTTTCCAGTGTGGTGTTTGTGCTGAGGTGGATGATTTGAAGGGAGCAGGCAGATCTGTGAGGGTTTGTCTCCCTCACATGGACGCAGAGGAAACCTGAGGCCACTGCTCGCTCACACCACCACCGTCTGATCTGGATGTGATCGGCTGCTAATGTCTTAAACAGGATCTGCACTGTCACTGAGACATAACATTAGACGTCAGAGGTCACCTGTCTGAAAACTTAACTTCCGGATTTAAAGTGTCAAAACATTACTTCAACCACAACCGTCCTCAGAACTTCATAACTCGACAAGGCTGACAGTTCCTGCGGACTTCTGGCTCAGAAAGTTCGATATTAATGCAGATTGATTACAGCTGAGTGTCACTTTCAAATCCCACAGCTGCTCAGCGGTGACGCGATCAGAGAAACAAGACGAAATAGAGGCTTTGGCATGATTTCACTCTGAAATAAAGGATTTCCTTGTTTCCCAATAAAAGTGGAAGAGCCCATCTTCAGGAACAGCAGTTTACAATCCATCCAACTTTACTTTCATGGTGGAGTCGGGGTTTGTGTGTCTGTGATTATTCCTGTGCATCACTGGGGGTTTGTTGGTCCTCATGGTTAGGAGTGGTATGCGTATGCATGGTTTAAGCACAAAAACAGTGTGTAGCCACGATTGAGGCCACAGCTAAACGAAACTCTTGATTAATGAAAAATTAAGACAAACCCCCCCCATATCCTTACCACTGGTGGGGCTAAAACTGTAAAGTCTGGTGACGACAGAGGAAACATCACGTTGTCTAAATCACAAAGGTTTACCCTCTGTACGGTGGCCATGTTAGGACATCTCAGCTCTACACTGTCAGACTCGTCCTTGTCCCTTGTCACATACAAACTGGTGACTTCAAACGTTCCCATATTATGCTCGTCTGAATTACTTCTGAAAAAACTCCAACAATTTTTAACAAAGATAAGTTTTGCCTTACTTATCGTTTTGTTTTTGTCATAGAAGAAGAATAAGAGTCTGCAGCCACGCTAGCAGCTCTGAGGCTACTTAGACACAGCGGTGCTTTGAGCTAAATGCTAATGTCAGCATGCTAACATGCTCACAATGACAATGCTAACATGTTGATGTTTAGCAGCTATAATGTTCACCATGTTCACCATCTTAGTTTAGCCTGTTAGCATGCTAACATTTGCTAATTAGCAGTGAACACAGAGTGCAGCTGAGGATCATGGGAAGGTCATCAGCTCTGCAGGTGTTCGGTCAGAAACCAAAGTGTCGGACGCGTTAGCATGTCGACCTGATGGTGGCGCTAGATGGAAAGTCAGAGGATCAGCAGAGTGATTACAGTTCATCCTGAGGGGAGCATGAACGATGAAGCACGTCTCATCACGGTCCGTCCAACAGTTTTGATATTTGAATAAATAGCAAAAATGTCAACCTCATGGTGGCGCTAGAGGAAATGTCAGGTGATCACCAAAGTCAGTAGAATTCATCCTCTGGGCACCATGAATGTCAGTTGTTGAGATATTTCAGTCTTCAGTGGTGGGCCGACCGACAGACTGGAGCCATGCCGCTAGCATGACTGACAACAGTCACCCATTAATAGTTATTGTCATTTCTCTGTTGATGAACTTAAGACATAAAACACACTCCTGAAAAGTGATGCATTTCTAAAGTGACTGCTGACTGTTCGCCCCTGAATCACCCCAGACAGTTCACCCAACTGTTCATGTCAGGACAACGGCTTAAAAATGACATAAACTTCCAGAAATTCCAGGCTTGATCGGATTCAGCATCCTGAACTCACAAAACTCCATCAATAAGCTTCGACTCTGCGTTTGTTTTTCTGTTTTTAGCCACTGAACCTGTGAGGACACCAGAACCAAATCCCCACTGATGATTTCATCATGGTGTCCTCGCTGTGACCCGCTGTCCCGCCCAGGGCCAGCTGCAGATAATAATCGTAATTTGTTTTAAGTGTGAAACAAATCGCTGCAACAATCGAGGTCGAGCTTTGAGGTGAATATCAGACGTGTCGGCACAGAGCAGCTTTCACACACACACACACACACACATTTTGGTTTCGTAATAATAGGGATGAAAATGAAAGGACCCCTCCCTCTGCCAGAGGCGGGTCGACCTTTCCTCTGCAGTCACAACAACACAGTCGCTTCCTATCAACCGCTGTAAGCTGGGAACTTTTTTTAGCAGGTCGCACCTCAAATCACCTTCTGTTCCTCACTGAATCCCATCTGCTCATTTCCTACATTTTCCTTCTCTGACGCCTCTCGTTTCTCCTCCCACCTCTGTCCTTCACTAAGGACAAACCCATCATCACCACAAGTCTGAAACCACCAATATAAAACACTGGGAACTGGCTAAAAGGCTGGTTTAACACATGATGACTAACTTACCAATATACTAATAACTACCAATATAGAGTTTTTCAGTCTTGACGATCAGTAAGAAGCATGTGACCAATTCAAGAAGAGTACCACACACCACGACAGGTAGACTAGCATTAGAGGTCTGTCTGTAGCTTGGCACAAAGTCTCACGTGTGCCTGAACCTAACAATAAGTGCTGCTCTTTTATATTTATGAAATGAGAGGAGCTGGAGAAACAGATGAAAAAAGCTAAATTTAGGTGATGTGGCGGCTTGGTGGCTAACGCTCACCAATTCACAAGTTATATCTTGTTTATTTGATCCTTATTTCGCTGTTTTATGGGAGGTTATGTGCAGGACTATTTCTTGGCCGTGACCAGTAACTTCTTGGAGCCTCTGCTGGTTGACTGTCAACCGCTCAGAGCCAAGAAACAGTGCGACACATAACGTCCCGTAAAACTGAGCTTTAGATGTGCTGGTAGGTGGATTAGCTCTGGACAGAGCCAGGCTAGCTGACTTGCTTTAAACGTGTTTTTCATTATCATTTACTTTTTCATGGCATACTGGATGTAACAGACTGTGCAGCCCAGCATCAATGGGAATTAAACTCAATCTGCAGGTGCTCGTGTAGAAATCAGAAATATCAGAATCAGAAATACTTTATTGATCCCCGAGGGGAAGCTCTTCAGTGTGTCTTAAGAAGCAGATAGTAAGGGTTTGCGTATCTCTGGAGCTCTGGCAGATTTCGTCTTGATTAGTCTAACTCAAACTGCTGAAGCCTCGAATGAGCTTCGGCTGGACTTGGCTCCTCCTGCTGAAGTGGGCCTGTATGGAGAGGAGGCAAAAAGAGCTCGCCTTGGCTAACCCTTCAAAGACTAAAATGGGGCTTTTCAAATACGCAGCACAGAAGCAGAAAACGGAGGTCAAATGTATTAATTTGCCTATTGTTGCACACATTCGGGGCAGTGTTAGTATTACATCCATTCCAGCAGCTGCAGCGCTGCTAAGATCAACAGCAGCTGGCTGATTCTTGGTGCTCCACACCTTTCACCATCTCAACATGCAAATAAACTTAACTGTATAGACTGTATTGATTAATCTGCAGATTATTTTCTCAATTAATCGATTTATCGTTTGGTCTATAAAATACCAGAATATCAAACCCAAAGATGTTTACTCTACTATCACATAAGACAAAGACAAGTAGCAAATCCTCACAAGTGAGATGCTGGAACTTCGCCTGACTAATGACTAAAACTAGTTGTAGTTATTTTTCTGTCGATCGACTAATCGACAAATTGTTTCAGCTCTGATAAACTTATTTCTGAGACTTAAGGTTTTCAGGAGGCACTGGGTGTTAATGAAATGGTCAGAGACAGACCACCTGAAGCCCGTCATATTTCGCACACTGGTTATGGACTTGTGTTGTTATAAAAAGTGATCAAAAATCAGGACATGAGGAACTGAAACACAGTTCCATTTGATGGGACACACAAGTGGGATTGTTCATGTTGGTTAATAAACGATAAACTGCTTCCTGCGTTGTCACTGGACGTAAATCGTGAGTCGGGGAATCGAACAATATGCACGTAAATCTGGGCTAATACTGGGCTGAAAGAAAGACATTCTGGTGTAAAAGGTGGATGGTTTGGAAGTACCAGTGGGATTGTTCATGTTGGTTAAAAAACAACTGCAGCTGCCAAGCGTCCTGCAAAAAGTGCTACCTGGAAACAGGCTGCATGCTGTTTCTGCTGATCTGTGTTGCTTTGCATCTCTAATTGGCTGGAGCTCTCTCCCTGTTGTCAGACAGCAGAGCGTCCTTATTGTGTCACTGTGCGTTTGTCTCGACACGGCAGGCTGACGTGGAAAAGCACAGGGGACAGCAGAGTGCCAGGTCGGTTTACCTCCTGCTGGTGAACCGCAGGATGCTGCCTGTCAGCCACACACGTTCACCTCAGTTCACACCAACGACGGATCAAACTGCTGGCATGCTTCATTTCAATGGGCAGTCAAAGCTTGAGGTAATAAGACCGGCCTGTCCTCTGTACTCAGAAACGTCAGCTGGTGTCGGGGAATCGGTTTTTATTTATTTACAATGTTTCTGTGTCTACGTGACCTTCATCAGGTCTATGAACAGGCATAACAACAGTTTACATGCATACATAGATGTTGCGTAACTCATCCAATCGCATGACCACAAAAATCGGATCAGCTGGTGAATGGAACACCTTGAGATCCAGGTAATTACGTACCAATTAATTACCAGTACACCAAAATAAACAGAACAGCAGTCAGCGAGACACTTCACCTTTATCCTTTTGAAAAGACGTTCGACTGCAGGGAACTGTTCCTCACGGAAGTTTCTCAATTCACTTTGTGTGTCCAAACATACCAAACGCGAAAAACAGGAAAACTGCGCCTGGAGTCGGAAAAGTCGGTGTATCAAAAGACTTGATGGGTTTTAATGAATGGATGCCAATGAAATCAGGTTTTCCAAATAAATAATACTGTTCAGCTGTCTCACTGTTGTTCACTGTTACATGCCTCCATCTGACCAGAAAGGCCAGAAACTAAGAAGAATAAAAATAGAACAAAAAGACCAGGGGCATCCAGGTTGGTCTTGGATCCCTGGTCTGAATCCGTGGATACCTGAAATATAATCTAACACCACAGAGGAGACGCATCCCTTCGTTAAAGTAACATTATCTCAGGTGGGAAGCATCGGACCAGAGCAACCAGTACTCATTTAATTATCTTCATGTGGTCTTATGTTGACATAACACTACTGAAGCAGGATTTGTGATGGTGAGCAGACTGGAGTTGAAGGCAGTTCTGGTATTTTGTAATTCTAGCGGCTATTCTACAAACAGCAGCGCTGTGGGTGAACTCAAGCACCTTAATGTTCTTACTGCAATAGGACTAATTTCAGATTAATCTGAACAAAATCACATCACACATGATCACCAGACAACGAGTGTGTCCTCAGTTGACCTCAGCAGCACAACAGAGACACCAACAGGATGCTGACTGGACAAAGACAGACAATATGGAAACTGTCCAGCGAAGTAGAACCCAAAACGCACAGTTTTACACCCCAAAATGTATTCGCTTTACATGTTTAACCAGCAAGAAAATTAAGATCTGGAAAAACCTGAGGTAAGGAAACCAGTGATGACATCACAGCGAGTTTTTTTTTTTTCTTACCGGGATTCATCGTCTCTGGCGATCAGCAGGGACATGTGATTAGAGAGTGAGGCCGTCCTCAAGATCTCCACCGCCCTATCAGGAAACAGGACAGAGATGTGACGTCATCAGCTGGTGTGCACGCGAACATACTTACTTTGGCACATTTCATACAGATCAAAACTGAAATTATTGTAGAAACATATTAAATCTAGAAAGGCCACAAGGGCTCACTGAATGGTTTGACTACTCACAGGGCTTGGTGAACTACCGTAGCTGGCAAGCTAACGGCTAACATGCTAGCAAGAGGAGCTTCAATAAAACTAAATGCACAGCTAATAGGCTATGATAGCTTCCTCCATTTTGGACTCTCCGGCTCTCTGTTCCCTTAAATCTGGGGGCCACATGTGCACCAGAGCAGGTTCACATCTGGTCCTTTGGTGCCGACACCCAGCACACCTGGGAAGCACTTTACCGTGAGTTGTTTTGACTTGCAGTGACTATTATCATATTTTAAAGCTGTGGGGACATCAACTAACTGTATAGTTAAAGGAAGAGTCGAACGTTTTTGGAAATCTATTTTTTCTCTGTCTTCCCCCAAATCAGATGAGAAGATGGATATCAGTTTCATCTCTTATCATCCAATACAGAGATAGGTCCAGGATGTGTTAGCATAGCTTAGCATAAAGATGCTAAGAGGAAGAATCAGGAGGAAACTGCTACACTAGCTCTATCAAAAGAGACAAACCCCCTTCAACAACTCAACATGACTAAGAGTCAACAGCGATGCTAGCAGCTCTGTGAGGCTGTACTTAAGCATAGCGGTGCTTTGAGCTAAATGCTAACAACAGCATGCTAACATGCTCACAATGACAATGCTAACATGCTGATGTTTAGCAGGTTAATGTTTACCAAGTTCACCACTTAGTTTAGCTTGTTAGCATGCTAACATATGCTAATTAGCAGTAAACACAAAGTACAGCTGAGGCTGATGGGACTGTCATTAGCTCTGCAGGTATTTGGTCAGAAACCAAACTGTTGGTTGATGGTGTTGATGAACCTAAAATGCTAAATGAAAAGTCAGAGGATCACCAAGGGGAGAGGAGGGGAGGGGAGCATGAAAGTCTGAACCACATTTCATGGCAATACATCCAATAGTTGTTGAGGTATTTCACTCAAAACCACAAATGTGAACCTCATGGTGGCGCTAGAAGAAAAGTCAGGAAATCGCCAATTAAGATTCATCCTCTCGGCACCATGAATGTCTGAACCAAATTCATGGCAATGCATCTCATAGTTGTCGAGATATTTCAGTCTGGACCCAAGTGGTGGACAGACAGAGCAACACTGCCATCTCTAGAGCCACGCTGCTAGCACGGCTAAATGCTTAAAATACCTCTGCAAACACACACACACTCACCTCTCATTGGTCACCCCTATCAGACTGATGTTATTGACATCCAAAATCAGGTCACCTGACTTAAGCCGACCTGGAACAGAGAGTGACAATCAGACAGACAGATCTGCTGAGTGAGGATGATAATAATAATAATAATAATAATAACTGTCTGTATCTCTCCCCAGTACAAGACAAAATACCAAAAAACTACCTACCGTCCAGAGCTGCCAGCCCACCGCCTATCACCCGCTTGATGTAGATGCCAAACTCTTCTCCCGTGTGCTCTCGGTAACCCCCGATTATCTTCACACCTGTGCACGCACACAGACCAGCTCAGGTCAGTTAGGAAACTTGTGTTGAAGCTGGAAAAACGCTTGAACTCAAATCATCTGTTGATACTTTTGACCTAGCTGTCCGTTGCTTATAGATGTGCTGTTTGCCACACAACATTTTAACACAGTGAGCCGCAGCTGAGAGACACATTAACAATGATTCAGAAGTCAGAGAGCTCAGGAGGAAGATGCTCACCGAGTCCCTTCCTGCAGTCGCAGAACTCCAGCCTCTGTACAGCTCGGTTGATGCCGTGTGGGCCCATGATCGTCCTGGCAACAAGCAAAAACACCACAGACTCAAAAACATATCAACATCCTGCCTCATCCATAGCCTCTCTCTCTCTCTCCTCGGTGCTTTGCTGCACAAAATAATCATCATCACGGGATTTTGTCATTCCCCCCCCCCTCCCTCCCTCCTCCACCCACCCACATCCTAACCAATAAAATCTGTCGCCTCTTCAACGGCACGGCGGTTGAACCGTGCAGTGACCTTGATGTTAGCAAGCCCCAACACAAACAGTGACAAAAAACAAAGGAACATTACAAAGCAATCATTGTATCCTCGACAGTCCCTGGGTGTGTGTGTGTGCAGAGAGATTTGTGGGTGAGAAGGTTCAGATTAAAGCGGAAGAGATTCCTCAGACGTGGTTAACATGATCCTGCTGTCTGCTGGTCCTGTCCCGAGGCTCAGCTCACCGTCAGAGCAGAGCCGGAGTGAGCAGAGTTTGTTTCAGATGCTTACGTATGTGTGTGTGTCAAAGTGTTTGTGTGGAGACAGCATCTATTGTCGTGGACAGACTGACTTCACAGGGACGGCCCGAGAGTTTTTTGGGGCCCTAAGGAGAGTTTGATTCCCCTTCTTTCCCTACCTTTATGTTACGACCCTGGCTGTTCTGTACTGCCGGGTATGTATTGTGTTACGAAGTAATCCTTGTGGTTCAGATCCCTCATTATTTGACGGAGCTCTCGTCCATCCCACGCCAGTCTACCGATCCAGAGTCCGCTTGCTCCAGGCACGGGAAGTGGTAAGAGTCACCCGGAACAGACTGGGAGGCTGTGATTTTACCTGAGCAGTCCACCATTGTTCATGCTAACTAGCTCTTGCTGTATAGCTGTTGTTAGCTGAAC
Organism: Siniperca chuatsi; assembly: GCF_020085105.1. Taxonomy (NCBI): domain Eukaryota; kingdom Metazoa; phylum Chordata; class Actinopteri; order Centrarchiformes; family Sinipercidae; genus Siniperca; species Siniperca chuatsi. The sequence goes on from NC_058061.1 coordinate 1,659,983, forward strand.
GTGTTTGAATTGTTAACTTGTAGAGTCACTTGTTTAGCGGTTTTGGGACTGTGCAGTCTAATTTTGTTTGTTCACACATCCCGTTATGCACTCATGTAGTCACAACTGGTATAGCACAACTAGGCAAAAGGGGTGTATTCTGTCTTTAACAAGTGAGATTAGAGTAGATCAGCAGGTTGTGTTTTCCCTTTTATTTTTGGAATTTGCCAGCTGATTCATTTGTAGGCTTTTGTACCTGTTTAAGTTTGTAAATATTATTTATTTGCCCACTGACAATAAATCCTGATCAACGCCTGAGTACATTGGCCTTATGTTGCTTCCCTTACCCCTCGACCGCTCTGGGATGTAACACAGCAAACACGACCGCAAACGTTAGGTTTGACTATAAGAGAAGCTAAGAGAATTTTACTTCGTTGAAAAAACATTTTCTTAATGGCAACCTATTTTAATTCACTTCAACATCTTACAGCCTTCCAGCTAAAATGTACCAATATCTTTTGTACGAATATTAAACTAAATTAAACTTGGACTCAAGTTGCTGCTGTGAGACTTGATACTTAACGGCAAAAACAAGTTGTGGCCTGATCTAAAGCAGTATTATTCGATTTGTTTGGTTACTTGAAGCAGCACAACAAACTGTAAACCCATTACTGACATGATCTTGTAAAGCTGGTATGGTGAACTAGTTAGCAAACAGTTATCTGTTAACACATCCAGCAGCTACAGAGTCACATGACGCTTCATCAGGAGGCGTGACAGAGTCACACGACGCTTCATCAGGAGGCGTGTCAGAGTCACATGACGCTTCATCAGGAGGCGTGACAGAGTCACATGACGCTTCATCAGGAGGCGTGTCAGAGTCACGTGACGCTTCATCAGGAGGCGTGACAGAGTCGCGTGACGCTTCATCAGGAGCGTGTCAGAGTCACGTGGCGCTTCATCAGGAGGCGTGTCAGAGTCACGTGACGCCTCATCAGGGCGTGACAGAGTCACGTGACGCCTCATCAGGAGGCGTGACAGAGTCACGTGACGCCTCATCAGGAGGCGTGACAGAGTCACATGACGCTTCATCAGGAGGCGTGTCAGAGTCACGTGGCGCTTCATCAGGAGGCGTGACAGAGTCACGTGGCGCTTCATCAGGAGGCGTGACAGAGTCACATGACGCTTCATCAGGAGGCGTGTCAGAGCGACGTGACGCCTCATCAGGAGGCGTGACAGAGTCACGTGACGCTTCATCAGGAGGCGTGACAGAGTCACATGACGCTTCATCAGGAGGCGTGTCTGCGTCTCCTGATGGACGTCAGTCCGGTCTTCTCTCCGTCAGCTCTGTGTTTGGTCTCCAGCAGCTGCTGAGGGAAACATCTGGCTCTTTAGCAGCTAGATGCTCCGCTACGTCCAGCAGCTGCTCTCTGACTGCTGAGCAGGTAGAGTACAGTCTGTTTGCCATGGATTGTTTTATGAAAACAGCTGCCTGCTGCTGCAGGACACAACGCTGATGAGACTGAACCAAGCAGGAAAAAAAAAACCCTAATTGAAGCTGAAGAGTTGGTGACAATTCCCTCTGGGTTTGTCACTAAGAGTGACTCCTTTCACATTACACACAGTTATTCGCCAATTGTTAATATGAAAATATTGCAACTTAATTTATCTGGCCTCTGCATTGAACGGATTTGGTCTCAGTCATGTAAAAACTGCCTCTGTAATGGTGAGAGACCTGAAGGACGTCCATCATGGCTTGTCAATTGCTATTTGAAAACGTGTGACTTGGACTTTGGATTTGAAAAGACGCGACTTTGTCTCTGTTGACTTGATACTTAAAACAGCTCTGCTCAACAGCAATGCCTCTTTCCAAAGACATTTGGTTACTCTGAATAATCCACAGACCTGTCGACTATACAACTGTCATTGAGCTGAAACAAGACGTTTTTCAGGTGAGTTGACATCTTAGAGACACAATAGTTTTACCTGACAACAGATGAAGTTATTATTATTTATTATTATCTGACTGGCGTCAGCTGTTTTAATGGATGCGCTCCAAAACCCAACCAGCACAGTGCAGGTTTGAGCGCGGTGGGCACAAACGGCACAAAATATCACATGTACCAACTGCATGGGAAACAGTCCTGTAGCGGCTCAGTGTAACCAGGATGGGAGCCAAAAGCCCGACTCAGACACCAGGCAGGCAAAGTTAAAAGTTCAGTTTGGTCTGAAACAGTCAGGTCAATGCCAAGCAGGCTAGTTAGAGAAGGCAAACTCATCCAGTTAGAGATCAGGAACAGAGGCAGAAGTCCAAAAAGCAGTCAGGGGTTCAAACATGCAGAGATTAAGGCTGGACCACTAAGTAGCAAACACATTAGACTATCTGGCAGAGAATGAATGGGAATGGGCCGGTATTTACACTGCTAGGCTAATGGGGGAGTGGGAACAGGTGTGCAGGTGGGCGGTGGAGGTCAGGTGATAGGGAAAGGCGGGAACACAGGGGTTATATGTGCTAAGCTTTTGGTATTGTAGACTTAAAAAACATACACGTCACAACGCCAGTTCGTCGCACAGTCTCATTTCTGCTCTCTGCCTTTGCCACAGACTAACTCTCCGGTCATTCCAGATCCCGCCACTCCCTGCCGCCCTGTAGTAAGCCCTGTTACCACCACTTCCCATCACCTGACCTCCCCCGCCTACCTGCACACCTGTGCCCACTTTTCCCATCAGCCCCGCAGTGTATATATATCAGTCCCTTTCCACTCATTCTTTGCCAGACTGTCTATTGTGCTTCCGCCTTAGCGTTCAGCCATCTGTGCTGCCTGCGTGATCTCCTGCCTGCCCGTCACACTCTTTCGGATAAGTCAGCGTGTTTTCATCTGCCTGTCTGGTTTTTACTTTTGCCTTTTTCGTTCAGAGTAAACACGAACTTTTGCTTATTCTGTCTGTCTCGTGCATTTGGGTTCAAACCCGTTTCTCTGCTGAGCCGTTACACGTTTAATGTTCATGCATGTGTTTATTAAAGGGGATTGTTACCCCTTGTTGCTGCTCAGATTCTTTGAGAGTTCCCTCAAAGCTACGAATGGTCGGTTCCTTGACGTAAGCATCTCTGACTGAACCATATTTATTGTTGTTTCATGCCAAATCTATATTCTTAATCTGCAAATCGACTTGTATCTCCAGCCATCAGATAACTGTAGTAAAAGAGTAAAGTAAAAAATATTTAGTGGGTGAAACGTAAAAAGTCTCCAAAATGGAAATATTCAGGAGCAGAATCTCTAAAGTGGACTGAAGTACAGAAGTGGAGGAGATGAACTCAGTTCCTTCACACATCTGTCACTAAAATCCAGAAAACATGGAGCTGCGTTCAGGACTGTTGTCTGATGTCAACTTGGTGTCTTTCTATTTTTTTGTTGTTGTTTGTTTTTCATTTAAAGCGAGCTGTGAGGCGGCGCTGCTATCAGGACCAGGTCACATATACAGTGCGTTATGTAAGGGATAATGCACAGTGAAGTGGATGAATAAAGACTCCAAGGTGAAGCGGAGGTCACTCTGATCTCTCTGGAGAGGCTTATTTTGAAATAATAACATTTATCTGAACACACAGGCAACAACCAAATATATTATATGAATATATATCATTAGAGACAAACTGTTGATTTAAAATGTTAAGCAAAGACATCCTGAAGCTTCTAAGATTAGAAGCAAGATTTCACAATCACTGAGGTGGATGTCGTCATTGTTTTTGATTCTGTAAATCTCCAGAACGCAACGTTTTCTTCGCTACGAGCACAGCGTGTTTTTGCTGGTGGTGGTGTTGGATAGATTTATACCTGTGGAACCTTGATTCTGAATTTCTAGCAGGTTTCTACATCATACAGTGTGGTATAAAATACTTAGATCACCACATTCAATTAAAGGCATCAGTATGCTTCAAACAAAGTGCTTGTCGGTTTATCTAACAGCACCTTTCCAAAGTTGGAATTTGGGGGGCTGCGACAAAACCTGCTATAATGGGCCTCATTTACACTTGTCATTTCAAGTGTCTCACATCTGGATAAAATCCACACAAGATTGGTTTGGTTTACATTTAGTCACATGTATGTGTCGCCGTTGGCCAGATCACAAATCACATTGCAGTCTGTCTTCGTTTTCACTCTTTACCAAAGTGCTGTTGATGGAGCTACGTCGTGGCTAAACATCCACAAGTTATTGTTTTATGGGTCCACGCACAACCCACCTGAACCTGCTGTGCAAAAAATACTTTTCAAAAACAAAGGAGACCCAATCAAACAGCAGTGGTGGAATGTAACTAATGAGTAAATGTACTTAGTACAAATGTACAAGCAGTTAAAACTAGCTAACTGTGTTTAAAACAGTTAAAACTAGCTAACTGTGTATAAAGTAGTTAAAACTAGCTAACTGTATATAAAGCAGTTAAACTAGCTAACTGTGTTTAAAGTAGTTAAAACTAGCTTACCATATATAAAGTTGTTAAAACTAGCTAACCATATATAAAGTAGTTAGAACTAGCTAATTGTATATAAAGTAGTTAAAACTAGCTAACTGTATATAAAGTAGTTAAAACTAGCTAACCGTATATAAAGTAGTTAGAACTAGCTAACCGTATATAAAGCAGTTAAAACTAGCTAACTGTATATAAAGTAGTTAAAACCAGCTGTGTAAAAAGTTGTTAAAACTAGCTAACCGTATATAAAGTTGTTAAAACTAGCTAACTGTAGGCTATATAAAGTTGTTAAAACTAGCTAACCGTATATAAAGTAGTTAGAATTAGCTAATTGTATATAAAGTAGTTAAAACTAGCTAACCGTATATAAAGTTGTTAAAACTAGCAAACTGTAGGCCTATATAAAGTTGTTAGAACTAGCTAACCGTATATAAAGTTGTTAAAACTAGCTAACTGTTGGCTATATAAAGTTGTTAAAACTAGCTAACTGTAGGCTATATAAAGTTGTTAAAACTAGCTAACTGTATATAAAACAGTTAAAACTAGCTAACCGTATATAAAGTTGTTAAAACTAGCTAACTGTAGGCTATATAAAGTTGTTAAAACTAGCTAACTGTATATAAAGCAGTTAAAACTAGCTAACTGTATATAAAGTAGTTAAAACTAGCTAACCGTATATAAAGCAGTTAAAACAAGCTAACCGTATATAAAGTAGTTAAAACCAGCTAACTGTGTATAAAGCAGTTAAAACTAGCTAACTGTATAAAGTCATTAAAACTAGCTAACCGTATATAAAGTTGTTAAAACTAGCTAACTGTATATAAAGCAGTTAAAACTAGCTAACTGTATATAAAGCAGTTAAACTAGCTAACTGTGTTTAAAGTAGTTAAAACTAGCTGTGTTTAAAGTTGTTAAAACTAGCTTACCATATATAAAGCAGTTAAAACTAGCTAACTGTATATAAAGTAGTTAGAACTAGCTAACCGTATATAAAGCAGTTAAAACTAGCTAACCGTATATAAAGCAGTTAAAACCAGCTGTGTATAAAGCAGTTAAAACTAGCTAACTGTATAAAGTCATTAAAACTAGCTAAGTGTATAATGTCGTTAAAACTAGCTAACTGTGTTTAAAGTAGTTGAAACTAGCTAACTGTATATAAAGCAGTTAAAACTAGCTAACCGTATATAAAGTTGTTAAAACTAGCTAACTGTGTATAAAGCAGTTAAAACTAGCTAACCGTATATAATGTCGTTAAAACTAGCTAACTGTGTTTAAAGTAGTTAAACTAGCTCCACCTCGAGCAGCTACAACAGTAAAATGCTGCTCTAACATTGATGTATCAATATTAATAATCAAGTTAATTAGTCAGTCACAGGGACCAATTTTCATCATTTTCACTTCACAGTACTTTCATTTTTGATATTTTAAGCAAATTTAGCTAATAATAGCATACTTATTTAGGCTACTTTTACTTAAGTAGAATTTTGAATGCAGGACTTTAACTTGTAATGGAGTATTTTTACATTTCGGTATTGGTACTTCTACTTAAGTAAAGGCTCTGAGTAATTCTTCCACTACTGTCCAAAAGGGAGCTGAGGCCCATAAGACCCGGTCCGAAATAGAGGATAATTAGATCCACTCAGGATTGAGACATATTGACAAACAGACCTGAGACCTGCAGCAATACAAAAGGACCCCAGCAGACCTGATTACACTGGGTGTCATTTGGACCCGGCCCGACTCAGGTCTCGGATGCGAGGAACTGAGTGGACCTATGAAGACTGATTCACTTGACTGGTCTGGATCCCATATGGGAAATCAATATGGGCTACTGGCTTTTACCTGAGTCCAGTTCATCAGCGTCCCACGTGGGATTATTCTTATTCCCCCGAAAGCAAAAGTTGGTTTTCACACGAATAACCTGACAGCGGCAGCAGCTCTGAGCCCCGCAAACAGACGACAACAGTCGACAACGTGTAGCAACGCCAGCTGCTGGGACACAAGGGAGCAATTAAACTGATCACCTAATACCTGATAATCTGCATTACCTGCCGCAAGTGATTATCATCACACTCACACACACTGCCAGGAGGAGCGTACAGTAACGCCACCGCAGAGCCAGCAGGCCAGGAGGAACCAACCCTGACCAGCTTCTGACACTTTGTTTTCAAACCTACACCGCAGAAGAAGAAGAAGAAGAAGAAGAAGAAGAAGAAGAAGAGTGCTCATCCTGACAGCTGGCTGTCAAACGTTATCTGCTTTACACTACAAATGCTGTAAAATGCCCTGATCAGGACCAAGGAGCTAGTCTGAAATTGGCAATAAAAAAAAGTTCTAATATAGCAATTTAAAACGTTTAAACCTGCAATAGTTAATTTTTTGGCCACACGGAGGAAACAAACTGCAAACACAGCAGTTTGTGTGTTGAACTTGTGATCAAACAGCTGCTCATTTCCACCTCCAGCAGCTGCAGAGCGACCCGACGCTCACCAGGAGGCCTGACGTCTCTCTGTTAGCTCGGTGTTTGGTCTCCACCAGCTCTGAGAAAACACTGATTATAGCAGCTTTAAGGGTCGAGGTTTAACCTCTTAAACAAAATGTTTAAACTGCTGATGAAGGAAACAATGATGAGAGTGTGAACGTCCGCTCTTGACCCTGGGAGCAGTAGTTTGACAAAATGAAAATAATCTTAACAAAGGTCCACTTATAAGCTTTTCTGAAGCTTTCAAGGACATCTAAAATAATATTAACAATACCTAAAATAACCGTCTTTTAATAGCGAGTCTTTGTGTCACAAGTTCTCAACACGGTGAGGACACGAGAAGACATTTAAAAAGCGTTTTTTGATGCTTTTTATCTGCTTTTGAAGGCTTTGAAGTTCCATCAGACCAAAACATTAAACGTGCAAACCCGACATGAAAATGAAAAGCAGGACGGCAGCAAAACATTTCCAACGAGAAATGCGATTCCATGTTTGTAATTTTGTGTTAAAAGGCATTTTTGGTAAGAAAGTGGCCCCTCTGAAGACTATCTGTTTACATATTTCATCTCCTCCTGTGCGTTGGCTGTCCCTCCCCGTATGTTCATGTGTCAAATATAAAAAACACAAGAGGCCCAGAAACAAGAGAGGAAGATAAAAAGAGGAGACTCCCTGCGGTAAAGCGCAGCAGATGTTTTCACAGAGATGAGTGATGCAGATGGATCCATACGCTGACAGATTATCAGCAGCCGCAGGAAGCAGCTTCGGTTCAAACGGGATCACCGAGTGATCGGATGAGAGAAGATCAATCGTCAGCGAGCTGATTCGGGAGTCATTTCACAGCCGAAGCCCCCGCCACAGTCGCTCGGCAGGAGGTGGAAATGAAGACAACTGCTTCATATCTGTTAGAAAACAATCATGTATTCTGTCTCGTCTCGCATCAGTGTTTCCGCTTCACAGTAATGAGGTTATACTCAGTGGTGGAACGTACATAAGTACGTTTACTCAGGTACTTTTGGAGGTACTTGTATATTTGATATTTCCATTTTATGCTATTTTATACTTCCACTACATTTTGGAGGCAAATATCGTCATTTTTACTCCGTCACATTTATCTGACAGCTTTTGTTACTGATTACTTTGCGGATTCAGATTATTAATAGAAAATGCAAATCTACTAATAAGTTGTATTATTATAAATGAAGCTACCCGGCAGTACATAAATGCTTAATGCATCACTAATCATAACCCAGTGATATAATATACATTATTCTGAAAGGAGTTTGCATAATGAGCACTTTTATTTTTGGTACTTTAAATATATTTTGATTCCAATACTATTTTTTACACAAGTAAGATTTTAAATGCAGGACTTTTGCTTGTAACTGAGTATTTCTACTCTACTTTCACTTAAGTCAAATATCCGAAAACTTGTGGTTATTCTTTGTTTTATATTTTGAAGTTAGGTTTGTTTTGCAGCCTGTGATGAGTGCAGAACGAGGCAGTAGGGCTGCAACTAACAATTCTTTTCATTATCGATTCTTTTTTCAGTTCATTGATAAATCAATTATTGTACAAAATGGTGAATAGCTCCTGTCGCATCTGGTGGCATCTTCAAATGGCTTGTTTTATCACATTAACAGTCTAAAGTTTTGAAATAACATAAAGGAGAGAAGCAGCAAACGCATCCGAAACCAGAGAATGTCTGAACGATTGATCAGTTATCAGAGCCAGGCTGTGATGTATCGATCGACTCCACACAGTGAGCACAGTCCCGGAAACCCTTCAGATAACGGCTCAGAGCCACTGAGGGGAGCCGTTTCTCAGAGCTCCTTAAAAGTGAACCTTTTGCAGATGCTGGTGGTGAAATGTGAATGAGGAACTGTCAGACAAATGGAAACAAACACCTGAGATCAGCGACATGCAGGCTGCTGCCCTCCGCTGCTCTTACAGGCCGGACCCACACCTGCGCACGCGCATGCGGACTCGCTCACCTCACCAGGTCACCTCAGCTCTCAGGGCCGGGACCCTCATGAACCACCGCAGCAGAAAAACAGGAGCTGGGAAGCAGCGTAACGGAGCCGAGGCTGAAAACGGAGGGGGTGGCTTACCAGTAGAGTAGAGACAGCCCATCGAATCGCTCCGCGTCCTGGGGGAGTAATGGCATCGCAAGACGGTCTGAGACCCAAAAAAAGCACCAACCAATCACACACACACACACACACACAAACACAAACACACGCGCATGCAGAGCGGCGGCGCGAGGCTCGGAGGAGGAGACGGGGTCGGTGTGTGTGACCGGAGCGGAGAGGAGAGGGATGGAAATCCGCCTCGACAGGGAGACACACACACACACACACACACACACACACACACACCTTTCCTCACTAATCCATGCTGATACCCGGCCGCCACACACACACATAAGCACATGCAAAGACACACACACACACACACATGCACAGCAAAGACACACACACACACACATAAGCACATGCAAAGACACACACACACACACACATAAGCACATGCAAAGACACACACACACACAAGCACATGCAAAGACACACACACACACACACACAAGCACATGCAAAGACACACACACACATAAGCACATGCAAAGACACACACACATAAGCACATGCAAAGACACACACACACACACACACACAAGCACATGCAAAGACACACACACACACACACACACAAGCACATGCAAAGACACACACACACACACAGCACATGCAAAGACACACACACACACACACACATAAGCACATGCACACACACACACACACACATAAGCACATGCAAAGACACACACACACACACACACATAAGCACATGCAAAGACACACACACACACACACACATAAGCACATGCAAAGACACACACACGCTACAGACGTGTCCCTTCTTCAGCTGAAAGCTTACAGCATTACAGTTAAAAACACTGGAAGGAGCTTACATGGACTCGCACGTCGCCTCGGTGGAGTCTCGGAAAGGCATTTGGAAAGACGAAGCACCTGTAAGCAGTTCATTCTTCTGATTCAGACTGGCACACAGCGGTGTGAATCGTCACCGGATCGTGTGCGAGATTAAAAAAGACAGATGGAGGAAAGAAGGGGAAAGAGGAAGAAGAGCGGAAAGTGAGAGCTGTGTCAGCTTTGCAGATGTGGATCGGTGTCAGGCCAGTCCAGACATTTTAATGGCTCACATCAGCTCAAATCAGACGAAGAAGATCTTTTACTTCAGTAAAGTACCGTAGAAATGGCTTCTTTGACTCCACTGAAAGAGGAGTCAAAGAAGCCATTTTTCTTTGAACAGAAATGGTGGTCTGAGATTCAACTTGCCAACAGTTTACCACAGTGTGTTAGCACCGTGGTCAAGCCAATCACATGCTAATCAGGTACTTAACAGTGATGAGGGAGGTGCAGCCAGAAAACAATAGGCCTGATTACTGGGCCATCATGGAAACAAAAGAGGGTCAGTTTCAGGTGAAACTAGCTAATCAACAGATACTCAGGTAGACTCCTCCCTGAGGGCGGGGCTTATGTAACACAGAGTAGCTTAAATTTCTGAGTTCTCAGACCATTTTCACAATTGAGAATGACTTCCGGATGGGAGCCGAAACGTCTTGATTCTGAAAACAGTGTCCAGACGACTACGACTGAAACCTTTTCTACGATAGAAAACACTCCTGGACGAATGAGGGACGACACCGTCTTCAGTAAAGTACCAACACCACTGTGTAAAGATACTCTGTTACAGGTAAAGGTCCTGCATTCAAGTAAAAGTACAAAAGTATTAGCATCAAAGTACTCACTATACAGAGTCCCATTTCAGAATATTGGATATTATAATGTTATTGTATTATAATTATTGATGCATTAAAGTTGCAGCTGGTAAAGTTGGAGCTCATTTTAATGACTTTCTATCCTGCTGGGCAGCTTGTGAATTCCCCCTCTGGGATCAATAAAGCCTCATTTTATCTTAATCTATAATGAGACATCATCATTTATTTGTTGATTTATTATTAATGCTAATCTGCAACGTAACTAAAGTCATCAAATAAGTAAGTGTGGCGGAGTAAAAAGTCTAAAGTAGCAGAAAATGGAAATACTCAATTTCAGGAGTCACATTCTCCCAGTTAAACTCATCAGATCAATAATTTACGCTTGTAAAGTTAATAGTTTTTAATACAGACCTTCAGTATTTGGATCAAGCAGCTCTTGAAAAGTAAGGTGTGCCAGATTTAGTAGCTACAGCTGTTGTTTCGATGTGTCAGATGCATATTGAATCAACATTTACACTTTCAGAAGAGCTACCAAGCAGCGTCACGCAAAACGTGAACTCTGCTCATTGCAGTCCAATCCAATAAGTATTTAGACATTTAAATGAAAAACGGATGTCGCTGAGAATTCAAAGAAATGACACATGATTTAGTTTCTTGAAATCTCAAATTGGCCTATTACAGTTTTTTCCAGTTGCTAACAAGCGTCGTTCAACACTGAAACCACATTTTCAGAACTCTTCGCACAGTCTGCATCAGCAGCATGAATGTTGGCCGAACAGCTGATCTCACCTACAAAACTCACTCAGACCGACAAAACACCGGCAACACTTCTCATTCAGAAAACACACATTTCATCCACACACTGGCCTAAAACACACTAACAACAGGGAGCGTCACATGACGGATGAACTTTTCTTTTTTAAAGTTTCACTGATTTTCCACATGAATACTGTAACACAGTTTCACTTTACTGAAAGCATCTGTAACACGAATGAATCAGAAATTCATCAAATTTAATTTTTTTTTACATGAATATAGTACTTGAAAATTATAACCAAAAGGTGGAAAAAGAGGGGGAAAGCTCCAGGGCTGCAGTGATGATAAAAAAAGAATAAATAAAATACTTTCTACACATTACTGCAACAACATGTGCAGTTGTTCGTTATAGTAAATTACAGCGATGGTTCCTCCGGTGTTTTAGTTTACTTCCAGTATTTTAAAATAATTACTGCGTAAATGCTTGGAATTTGCCATCAACCTGTTTTGAACGTGTCTGTAATCATTCTGAACGCAGTGTGTTAGCGTTAGAACAGCGTGCTGGAAACACACAGTGTTTTGCATGTTGTGGAGGACGAACGGGAAAAGAGCTCCTGAGTTTTGAAAAGTGCTGGTCGCTGAATGCGTTTTGTCTGAAAGCGACGAAAAATGGTTCGCAGTTTGGTCCGCATGGACTTCTGTTTCGCTGACTGTGTGAAGAGTTTTGAAAATGTGGTTTCAGTGTTGAACGACGCTCGTTAGCAACTGGAAGAAACTGTAAACAGCAAATGTAACTGAAAAGGGAAACTTTAAATTTATAAATTGGAAGGATTCATTAGAAATGTTAAAATTCATATCCCTCCACTCAGCAGTGCTTCTTCATTTCAAGTGGAGCATTTAGTATTGAGAATTTCTGTTCAGTTTAATTTATTTAAATTAATTTTTTATATCAAGGCTGCCATTCATCTGACTGTGTGTCAGAGGAAACTTAAGAAAAAAACAGAATAATGTATTAGCATCTAGTAACTCAGAGAGACAACAAAAACCCAACATCAGCTCTGGAAAATGACAACATGCTGATGCGTCACGCACAACAGCAACAGCGGTAATCTTGTGATTTCAAAACTTCCTCGATTATTTGTACATTTGTACCCAGAAGGGAAACCTGTTTCTAAATGTCAGCCCCCGACCTGCAGTGCCTCAGCAATGACGCATCAAAGACGATGGCACGAAAGGTGACCTGTGCCATTGACCAAGAAACACTGAAGCTACAAAACACAATGAGTGTATTTGGTTGTCTTGAAATCTGGATGACTTGTTCCATTATGATGTAACAGAGGCGATTATGAAAATATTATTAGTTAATGATAAATAACTACTATTAGCCTTACTGTCTCTTTCTCAGTTGACAGTAAAATAGATTATACATAATGTATAATGATGAAAGTTAGCAGCTAATATCACTGATACTTTACATTTTAGCTGAATGTTAGTCTTTATTTTGGCTAAAGTTAGCAGCAAACATTACTGATACTTTACATTTTAGCTGAATGTTAATCTTTATTTTGGCTAACATTAGCATTTCTGATTCTGATAACATTACTGATACTTTACATTTTTGCTGAATGTTAGTCTTTATTTTGGCTAATGTTAGCAGCTAATATCACTGATACTTCACATTTTAGCTGAATGTTAGTCTTTATTTTGGCTAATGTTAGCAGCTAATATCACTGATACATTCAGCTAAAATGTAAAGTAAGTCTTTATTTTGGCTAAAGTTAGCAGCTAACATTACTGATACTTTACATTTTAGCTGAATGTTAGTCTTTATTTTAGCTAACGTTAGCAGCTAACATTACTGATACTTTACATTTTAGCTGAATGTTAGTCTTTATTTTAGCTAAAGTTAGCAGCTAACATTACTGATACTTTACATTTTAGCTGAATGTTAATCTTTATTTTGGCTAACGTTAGCATTTCTGATTCTGATAACATTACTGATACTTTACATTTTAGCTGAATGTTAGTCTTTATTTTGGCTAAAGTTAGCAGCTAACATTACTGATACTTTACATTTTAGCTGAATGTTAGTCTTTATTTTGGCTAAAGTTAGCAGCTAACATTACTGATACTTTACATTTTAGCTGAATGTAAGTCTTTATTTTGGCTGACTGATACTTTACATTTTAGCTGAATGATAAGCATTTCTGATTCATTACTGATACTTTACATTTTAGCTGAATGTTAGTCTATTACTGATACTTTACATTTTAGCTGAATGTTAGTCTTTATTTTGGCTAAAGTTAGCAGCAAACATTACTGATACTTTACATTTTAGCTGAATGTTAGTCTTTATTTTGGCTAAAGTTAGCAGCTAACATTACTGATACTTTACATTTTAGCTGAATGTTAGTCTTTATTTTGGCTAAAGTTAGCAGCTAACATTACTGATACTTTACATTTTTGCTGAATGTTAATCTTTATTTTGGCTAAAGTTAGCAGCTAACATTACTGATACTTTACATTTTAGCTGAATGTAAGTCTTTATTTTGGCTAACGTTAGCAGCTAACATTACTGATACTTTACATTTTAGCTGAATGTTAGTCTTTATTTTGGCTAAAGTTAGCAGCTAACATTACTGATACTTTACATTTTAGCTGAATGTTAGTCTTTATTTTGGCTAAAGTTAGCAGCTAACATTACTGATACTTTACATTTTAGCTGAATGTTAGTCTTTATTTTGGCTAAAGTTAGCAGCTAACATTACTGATACTTTACATTTTTGCTGAATGTTAATCTTTATTTTGGCTAAAGTTAGCAGCTAACATTACTGATACTTTACATTTTAGCTGAATGTAAGTCTTTATTTTGGCTAACGTTAGCAGCTAACATTACTGATACTTTACATTTTAGCTGAATGTTAGTCTTTATTTTAGCTAAAGTTAGCAGCTAATATCACTGATACTTTACATTTTAGCTGAATGTTAGTCTTTATTTTAGCTAAAGTTAGCAGCTAACATTACTGATACTTTACATTTTAGCTGAATGTTAGTCTTTATTTTAGCTAAAGTTAGCAGCTAACATTACTGATACTTTACATTTTAGCTGAATGTTAATCTTTATTTTAGCTAAAGTTAGCAGCAAACATTACTGATACTTTACATTTTAGCTGAATGTTAGTCTTTATTTTGGCTAAAGTTAGCAGCTAACATTACTGATACTTTACATTTTTGCTGAATGTTAATCTTTATTTTGGCTAACGTTAGCAGCTAACATTACTGATACTTTACATTTTAGCTGAATGTTAATCTTTATGATGGCCAAAATAATGTAGCATTGCATTGTTTTTAGGAGAAAAAAGAAAAAACTTAGCTGTAGCTTTAGCTTTAGCAATACAAACACAATCTACATCCTACATAACAAAGTTAACAGAATAAAAATGATTGCTTTTCAAGACTTTAGATGATTCATTCATAATTATTCTCAGCTTCTGTGTTACTTGCTGATACAGTTCAGGAAGTTGGTTTTATGTTTGAATTTAATGAAACTGCCTCAATTGTTGTGAGTCTACAGATGAATTCATTTTATATTGGTACGTATGCCTGTACATCACCTCAGCCAGATCTATAAATAGCACCACGCCGCCTGGCGAAATGTCTTGAGAAAGGGGCTTTACACAGGATTTCTGATCTTACGTGTCACTTTTTTTTGCGCTGCATGTATTAGCAGCCTATTAGTGTGGTAACTGCTTGACGACAAGGTTGATGAAAGTCAACCACACAGGAACATCCTCCTGTAAGAGACATAAATACACAGACAGCGGTTTACATCCCTCCATTCCTGCGTCCAACACTTTATGAATGAAATCCTTTAATACGGCTGACTGGTGAGTTCTGGACATTACATACTAGGACAATAATAATAATAATAATTCACTGTGATAAGTGGGTAAATGTACATAACCTTTTTTAACCTATATATGTGTGTGTGCCGTGATGAATGGGTTTAATGAGAAACTACTTTTCTTCAATAGGAAACTATTTAATGTGCAACACGTTAAAGTACATGTAATGAAAGTTTCATACATTTTTAGTTTACACACATATTTTAAAACGCTTATTTTCATAGCATTAGTTTGGTTGGTGCAGTTAAATTGTATTTTCTTGCATGGTTTTCTAATGTTAAGTTTGGAAAATTTAAAGGATGTTAAATTGCATTTGTAAGGTAATATGCTGTATGTTATTACGTTATTTACTTTAATTTAAAGTTAATTTGTGATAGCATTTCAGTGTTTAGAGTTGTCAGTATTTTGTATTTGGTAAATGAATTGTATTTACTAGAAACCATAAATATATAAATCATATACCATTATAATAAACTGCTACTTATCAAGACTTATCCATTTTATCATTTTAGTTTTTAGATGAAATGCTTTTATTCTGAAAATGTTTTTAAGTTATTAGATATTAGTGCATCAGACTTGTGTCACTCCACATGTTTTTTTCAAAATTCCTTATTATCTGACCTGTGGAGAAGTGAAACTGGTTCCTGTACAAACACAAAAGTGCTCTCTGTTCTTTTTATTTTTACACAGATTTCCTTTAACAGAAAAAAGGAGGAAGGTGAAAAGAGGAAGTGGCAAATTTCCTGAATCTCGAAACTTTCCTCTGTGGGGGGTCACGCAGCTATCTTCCTCGTTCTTAATTCAACCACCAAACCCACAACTGTTTTTAATAGCATCATCTAAAATTATTTTTACCGTCTTCCCAAAATTTGATTCATCTGTTTCGAATAGACAAAAGTTAATAACACAAATTTCATTTGCCAAAATGCAAACAGAGCAAAATGAAAACTTCACCACCGCAGTTTTAAACTTGACGACCCCGAGCCCCGGTGGTGGTGGAGGCGGCGGCGGCGGCTGCCCACCGGTTGGTATTCAACTGGAGGGCGTGATCCTGCCCCCAGTCCTCACCATTGACGTCATACTGGGGCTACTGGGAAACCTAGTTGCCCTGTGGATCTTCTGCTTTAAGCTGAAGGCCTGGAACCCCAACAACCTGTTCCTCTTCAACCTGGTCATCGCCGACTTCCTGGCTCTGGTGAGTCTGCCGCTGAGGATCGATGCCTTGCTCAGGGGCCACTGGGTGTTTGGAGACGGCATGTGCCGGATCAACCTCTTCCTGATGTTTTCTAACCGCTCGGCCAGCATCGCACTCATGACTGTGGTGGCAATTTACCGCTACTTTAAGGTGAGAAATGTTGATCTTAGTAACTTTATTGTCACAATAACCAGTAAGCTACCAGCTACAAAGAGCTGACACACCTCTCACCTGAGGCAACTGTAGCTCAACGGCAGGTGTTGCCGTTGAGAGTGCATAAAACAAACAAGCAGAGAAGTTGAAACAGTTAAAAGTTCTGCATACGCAGCTGAAATCAGTAGCTACAAGTAATTAATAAACAGTTGAAATAGTTAGCTTAAAGTAACGGATAAATGGTTGAAATGTCCAGCGACTGCCACTGTAAGCGGTATTAGTACGAATGAAAACTTGGCCAAACCAATCTAATCCATTGCATGAAGAAAATATTGTAACAATGTCCACATTTATATAAGCAATAGCGTTGAATAGCATCCACTTTAAAATCAGTTAAAATGAACACATTTGGAACAGAACGGCTCTGAAAAAAGCTGGTAAGTGGACCTTGAGTTAAGATTTTTTTCGTCAAATCATTATTTCCAAGGTCAATAATGAATATTCACGTTCAAAGGTCATTTTGTTTGCTGGGTTAAAGCTCAGTGCAGGTGTGTTGACGCACGTCATACGCTGCCAGTGCATGTTGCCCCCTAAAGACCGACTAACTACAGCTCTTAGGAGAAATAAGACTTTATTTCAGTGCAAAAATGACAAAGTGATCAAACTGAATCCAGTTCAGCTGTAGATGCTCATCTCTCTTTGCTAATTTAAATAAACCCTGTATGAGAATATCCATTGTCTGGCCGAGGCTGGTGGAACAGAAGCTACAGTTGTATGCAAAAGTTTAGGAACCCCTGACAATTTCCATGATTTTCATTTATAAATATTTGGGTGTTTGGATCAGCAATTTCATTTTGATCTATCAAATAACTGAAGGACACAGTAATATTTCAGTAGTGAAATGAGATTTATTGGATTAACAGAAAATGTGCAATATGCATCAAAACGAAATTAGACAGGTGCATAAATTTGGGCACCCCAACAGAAAAATCACATCAATATTTAGTAGAGCCTCCTTTAGCAGAAATAACAGCCTCTAGACGCTTCCTACAGCCTGTAATGAGTGTCTGGATTCTGGATGAATGTATTTTGGACCATTGCTCCTTACAAAACATCTCCAGTTCAGTTAGGTTTGATGGTTGCCGAGCATGGACAGCCCGCTTCAAATCACCCCACAGATGTTCAATGATATTCAGGTCTGGGGACTGGGATGGCCACTCCAGAACATTGTACTTGTTCCTCTGCATAAAGGCCAGAGGAGATTTTGAGCAGTGTTTTGGGTCGTTGTCTTGTTGAAATATCCAGCCCCGGCGTAACTTCAACTTTGTGACTGATTCCTCAACATTATTCTCAAGAATCTGCTGATATTGAGTGGAATCCATGCGACCCTCAACTTTAACCAGATTCCCAGTACCGGCACTGGCCACACAACCCCACAGCATGATGGACCCTCCACCAAATTTTACTGTGGGTAGCAAGTGTTTTTCATGCATAACGCCCCTTGTTATGACCAAATAACTCAATCTTTGTTTCATCAGTCCACAGCACCTTATTCCAAAAACGAAGCTGGCTTGTCCAAATGTGTGTTTGCATACCTCAAGCGACTCCGTTTGTGGCGTGTGTGCAGAAAAGGCTTCTTTCGCATCAAAGAGAACAACAACTTTCAACTGGCCACCTTAAATACCTTTTCTCATGATTGGATGCACCTGTCTATGAAGTTCAAGGCTTAATGAGCTCACCAAACCAATTGTGTGTTCCAATTAATCAGTGCTAAGTAGTTACAGGTATTCAAATCAACAAAATGACAAGGGTGCCCAAATTTATGCACCTGTCTAATTTCGTTTTGATGCATATTGCACATTTTCTGTTAATCCAATAAATCTCATTTCACTACTGAAATATTACTGTGTCCTTCAGTTATTTGATAGATCAAAATGAAATTGCTGATCCAAACACCCAAATATTTATAAATGAAAATCATGGAAATTGTCAGGGGTTCCTAAACTTTTGCATACAACTGTATAGACACAGCAGGACTGTGACGATATAACGTCAGCTCTTTGACACAGTTTTGCTCCAAAATGACGTAAAATGATGCATCACCACTGTCCTCTCGCTCCAGGTGGTTCACCCTCACCACCGGTTCAACCGTATGAGCAAGCAGCAGGCTGTGTTCGTGTCAGCGTTTGTCTGGCTGCTGGTGATCAGTCCTCGGGTTCCCATGCTGGCTTACAACCACATCAAGGGCAGCGGCAACCGCACCCAGTGCTTCTTCTTCACGTCTTACAAAGAGGCGTCGCGGGCCATCATCATCCTGGTCGGCATGCACCGGATCCTGACCGTGCTGGAGTTCATCATCCCGATGGCCATGCTGCTGTTCTGCTCCATCCGGATCTCCAGCTTCCTGAAGAAGCGACAGATGGGAAAAGCAGACAAGGTGCGAAAGGCGATGCGAGTGTGCGCCATCATCGTTGCAGTGTTCATGGTGTGCTTCCTGCCCACCACGGTGACGACCATCGGGGTGTGGGCCATCCGCTCGTACCGCCCGTGGGACTGCGCCTCCTTCTACACCTTCACCCAGCTCACTATCGTGTCTTTAGGGCTGAACTTCCTGAACTCGGCCATGGACCCCATCGTCTACGTCTTCTCCAGCTCCATGTTCAGGAAGGCCCTCTGCAGCTCGCTGCCCCGCGCCCTGCGCTGCGGACAGGACGCAGGCGACGGCGAGAACACGGCGTCCTCGTCGGGAAATCAGTCGACCACCCAGCAGGAACTGAAATCCCTGAGGGCTGACAGAGGGAGTGAAGCCAAGTAACCAGCTCTTCCTTTTGTTTCCATCTGTGATCTGTGTAAACACATCAGAACATCTTCAGTTATGATCAAACTTTTAAATGCAAACTCAATTACGTGTAACTCAAACTCATGTGGCTGAAGAAATTACACATGTGGATTTTAATTGTATGTATCTATTGATCCTCTTAAACTCTTGACTTGCCCCTGAAGTTGGGAAATTTAAAAAGAAATCCACACTGTCTGACAGTATGACGCACGCTGTAAGTCAGTGTTACATGGCTCCACTAGTCCTTGAACTTGAGATATTCTAGATGCATTATTTTGGACACATTTTCACATAATTCCTCCTGAAATATTTGGTATCTTTGGAGACTTTAGAGCATCTCGTGGGTTTGAGCTGTGAGTCCAGCAGAGTTTCAGAGGTTAAACAAGGCCAGACTCATGGAGACGATGGCCAAAGAAGCTGCACTAAACCAGCAACAAACAGCCTTTTTAGGCTCCCTGATCACAGAAAAGCCTGAATGTCAAACTGTAATCAAACTGTAATTATCTTCTGTTTTGTTCCACACTTTACTTATAAATGCTCGTCTGCTCATGAGTTCACTGTGGATGGTGATGGATAATGTGCACCATCTAGTGGACAGATCATCAACTGCATCAGCTGATCACTGATTTTTACACGTTGGACCAGTTTGTAGTGACCTGCGGAAGACGCCTTATGAAGCTTTCCTTTCCATTTGTGCCGAAAACAGATTTGAAGCTTGGGGGCTTCGCAGCAGCACAGTGACATGTGGTGGCTTGTAAAACTTACAGCCGCCCGTCAAGACCGGAGCCGAGGCTCTACAACACCTCTGTGATTTGAAATATTTTTAGCCTCATGCGTGAGCAATCAAAGTCCAAGAAGCCCCTTGTTTTTATCAGATCTGTAATACTCTCGTTCAGAAGTGCTGTATTAAATGTAGATGTTATTGTGCAACATGTTACAGTAATGAATAAATGCGTTGTCTACAAAACATCTCAAATATTTTTGCTGACACAAAATATGAATGTACTGTGATGTCATGAGACGTAGAGTCGTTGAGGGGAGATACATTCACTCTCGGTGGATGCAACAAGGACTACAAACCATCATGGCATCCATTAAAAGACTACAAAGCCTACAGGTAGCGGGGCAGGCCCTGTGAGGGAGCTGGTTGGGGGGGAGACTGAGGCTGAGTCGCATACTAGCATACTTTCACACTAAGTATGACATCGCATTGAGTGTGTAGTGCGTTCCAGCTGCACAGTATGTGGATTTTGTGAGAAATGCCCGGATGTATACTAGATTAGCAAAAATTATGTGGTGTGAGTTTACTGGACACCCTGCTGGTAATGGCATACTTAAAGGGATATTTCACCGCTGGAAAGATGCTCTTTTCATAAAACTAGGCTGTCTATGCAGTAGAAAGACGCAAACATTTTGGAAATTGGTGCTACATGACGAAAGAAAACAGAGAAAAGGGGCTTCGCGTGCTTTTCCTTTCGGCGCCCATGTTAACCGGTTACGGTGTGTCCACAGGATCCGTCATTTCCACGCTTTGCGTAGAAAGCCTTGATGGTACGTGTCCACAGGGGCGTTTTTGGACGCAAGGGGTCGCGCCGCTACCCAGCTTGATAGGTGTGCCACTAGATGTCACGATAGATGATTGACAGGTGCTCTCCTTCCCTGAAACACAACAGGAAACACTTCCTGTCTGCACCTGATTGGACGAACGCTTTCACTCGTGGGCTGTCTGCTCCCACAATTCAAATTAAATGTTCAAATAGTAAATTCAAACGAGATCAAATTTAAAATATTATTATTTCATTACACTACTAGTAATAATTAGGCCATAATTAAACTTAAAAAGAAAAAGGAAAATGTAAAAGCAAGTTTAAAATGTAAAATGATCATTTGAAAATGTAAAATGAATATGAAAAAAGTGAAATTTAAAATGCAAAAGCTTAAATTGAAAATGGTAATGGAAATAAGAAAAGGTAAACATCAAATATGAAACCCAAAATGGGAAATGGAAAAGCTTAAATGGAAATACTTAAATCAATAGCTTAAATAGAAAAACTAAATTAAATTGATTTTGCATTTGCACTTTATCATTTTACATTTGACCTTTGACATTTTAAAATTCAACTTTTCCATTTTCCATTAGGCATTTGCCATTTCACATTTGCCGTTTGGCTTTTAAAGCTGTATGTAAATGAGGAGGCGTGGCCTAAAGGCTGGAGGGAGGGTTTGAAACGGGTCCATATGACCAGCAGGGGGGAGCTGACTGCTGAAGAGCACAGTGAGTCTGGCAGAGCGGTGTGAGTGCGTGACAAGTCCGGACATTTGGATTCAGCCTGTTTGATGTTCATTTGCACACTTCAAGGCGTCTTTGGGTAGCCATGGCAACAGCAGAGCCAGCTGGTTTTTAAGCGGAATTTGTGTCACCGCCATGTTGTTGTGTCTTTGTGCATAAACAGCACACAGAGGTGTTGTCAGAAAGAGAAGCTGCTCGTCTTATTTCCACAACTTCCACAATATCACCGCTTATACTGTTACTGTGGATTCATGTTAGATTCAAATCTTATTATGCTATACGACATGCTACTTAAAACATGCCTGACAGGGCTGAGGCATGGTTGAGTGGTTAGCGTAGTTGACTGGGAGACAAAGGTCCAAGACCCAGTGTGGGAACTTCCTCTTGCTGCGGTAGTTTGATGAAGAACACTTATTTTATTACCCTAAAATTAGAAGTGTAATGAAAAAACAAGATTGTTATGCCTATTTCCACTTTTATTCAAATACAAATAATGTTGCTGCCTCAACAAAGCAACAGTTAGAGTATTTTAAAGACAGCAGAACAAATGAGTAACTCTACATAATGATAACTGAATTACTGACTTTCTTAGTTCCGGTTGGGTCACAACCATATGATCCTGCTGGGCCGCAGCAGCCTCCTGATCTTCAGCCATCTCCTGATCCACTTAAGTGGCAGCCTCCTGGTTCCCTGGCATCACTTGTTCCACAGGCTCCTCTGCCAGTCTCTCCGTCACTCAGCCCTTCAGCCCTGCCTCCTGGTCGCCTCCTGACCGGCTCTGCTCTTCTGTCCTGACCCCAGACCGTCCGCCTGAGATCTTCCACTTGGCCTTTTTGCATTTTCACAAATACAATAAAGGTTTTACAAATTTGCAAGTGGATCGCAGCAGCCCCCAGTCCCTAGATTCCATGCTGTATTGCAGCAGCCCCCTGCCCCTGGACTCTGTGCTGGACTCTTTGCTAGGTCGCAGCAGCCCCCAGTCCCTGGGCGCCCTGCTTGATCGCAGCAGCCCCCTGTCCCTGGACTCTGTGCTGGACTCTTTGCTGGGTCGTAGCAGCCCCCAGTCCCTGGGCGCCCTGCTGGTTTGCAGCAGCCCCCAGTTCCTGGACTCTTTGCTGGGTCGCAGCAGCCTCCTGGACTCTCGGCTGGATCGCAGCAGCTCCCTGTTGCTGTGTGGTCTAATTCCATACTTGGAGGTTATGATGATGCTATGATGACAACAGTATGTGCAAGCTTCTCTAAGTGAGGGGGAGGGTTCTATATTGTATTAAGATACTGAAATATGGCATAGTGGAAACAGTTGAACAGTCTCCTCTGTGGTTCCTTCCTCCCGTTTGACGTAAGGTGAGTAGCTACACAACACTGAACTACAGTGTTTGCTGTGGTTGTTAATCTTTCCACAGAAGACAGAATATGTTAGTGACCCAATGCCGCAGGACTAGCAGAAGATCAGCTGACAGCAGATAAGTCACCACGGCCGGTAATGTTAGCATCAAACATAAACATGTTAATGGTTAGGTCAGTGAAGTAGAAAACTCCTTCATACATTGGGGACAACTACACAAATAGTCTGGTTTAAGAATAACCTGCAGTAATCTACGCTATAAATCTTGTAAATAAATATATCATTGCTTACAATAGCCATATTACTGCACTGGTAATGCCGTGACTTGTACAGTTTGAACCTGTAGCCACTCTACCATGTGTGAACAGTGTGATGCAAGTTTCTACATGCAAATACTTGAAAATCTTGCACAGGGTGTGTGTGTGAAAACCGGTGGGACAACTGTCAACAGTCTAATCTACCATTCTTGATCAATGCTCACAATATGTAACCAAGTGTAAGTTAGCTAACAGCTAAGTGACAGCTGAACAGTCACTTAAAACCTGCTGTGATTAACGTTAGTTACTTGCGTTACACTGAACTAGCCGAGACATTTTAGTGAAGATATGTGCTGTAACGTTAGTTAACGTTAATCCATTTTGGTATATCCAAAAGCCTAAGCTGCTTAAGTTACGTTAGCCCAATCATCTTCACTGTTGGCTAAGGCGCAGACCCTTATTGTTGTAGTTTTGGTATTGTCACTTCCTGGTTTATTTTGTAGTATTCTCTTTCCCTTGTGTGTCTTGTGTTTTTACTTCCTGCCTGTGTTTTTCCCTCCAGTTTTGATTGTTGGTCCTCCCTTGATTGTTGGCACCTGTGTCTTGTTATCTCACCTCCCCTAGGGTATTTAGTCTGGGTCTTTTCTTTGTTCTGTGTCGGATCATTGTTGTACACATGGTGTTGTTCCTTGCCGAGCCCTTGTCTGTGAGTTGTGTTGGATTCTTTGTTCTCCCGTGAACCTTGTTTGGATTTTGGATTTTGGATTTTGGATTTTTGGATTTTGGCTTTTGTCTGCTCATTACCTGTCTGCTCACCTCTGCCTGTTTTTGCCTGCATTCCACCCAACAATAAACACGGTAGTCATCCGGCTACTTCACCCTGGGACCGCTTCCTTGTCATCTGCTTTTGGGTCCACATACCTCCATATAGCACCTCGCCTCACGACACTTATGACAATACTGCAGGAAGAGATTTTGTTTCTCAGAGCATGCCAGCAACAGCTAATATAGTTGTCGCTAATGTTAGCCTCTTAGCTGCTGCACCGTGTGCTGCCTTATAAGTAATAGTCCTCCCTCCGCCCCTGCTCACTCTACATGCTCCATTTTCATCGCACTGTGCTCTTTAGCAGTCAGCTCCCCCTGCTGGTCATATGGAGCCGTTTCAAACCCTCCCTCCAGCCTTTGGGCCACGCCTCCTCATTTACATACAGCTTTAAAAGCCAAATTTCAAATGTGAAATGACAAACGCCTAATGGAAAGTGGAAAAGATAAAATTTAAAATGCAAAATGTAAAATGATAAAGTGCAAATGCAAAATAAATTTAATTAGGTTTTTCTAGTATTTCCATTTCCCATTTTGAGTTTCATATTTGATGTTTACCTTTTCTTAGTTCCGGTTGGGTCACAACCATATGATCCTGCTGGGCCGCAGCAGCCTCCTGATCTTCAGCCATCTCCTTATCCACCTGAGCGTAAGCCCTGGCTGTGGGACTCCCTTCCTGAGTGAGCCAAGGACTTTGTGTCTGCTCCCGGTTCCCAGCCAGACTCCCGACCTGCCAGTAACCAGCCAGACTCCCGACCCGCCAGTCATCGGCCTGCACACCGGCCTGTTGGTCTCCAGTCAGCATCTCAGCCTGCTAACCAGGTGGTACCTCAGGCTGTTGCTGTCTTGGCGCCTTCTGGGAAAACCACCAGGAGGAAGCGTGGCTCCCACAGCTGCTCGGCTGCCCAGCTGCTCGCCTGCTCCGCTGCCCTGCTGCTGCTCTGCACCGCTGCCGCCTCCAGTCCCTGCGCCGCGGCGGCCTCCAGTCCCTGCTGGATCACGGCGGCCTCCAGTCCCTGCTGGATCACGGCGGCCTCCAGTCCCTGCTGGATCACGGCGGCCTCCAGTCCCTGCTGGATCGCAGCAGCCATCACCCCCTGTCCCTGGACTCTTTGCTGGATCGCAGCAGCCCCCAGTCCCTGGGCGCCCTGCTTGTTCGCAGCAGCCCCCAGTCCCTGGACTCTTTGCTGGATCGCAGCAGTCCCCAGTTCCTGGACTCCTTGCTGGATTGCAGCAGCACCCTGTCCCTGGACTCTGTGCTGGACTCTTTGCTGGATCGCAGCAGCCCCCAGTCCCTGGACTCCTTGCTGGATTGCAACAGCCCCCTGTCCCTGGACTCTGTGCTGAACTCTTTGCTGGGTCGCAGCAGCCCCCAGTCCCTGGACTCCTTGCTGGATTGCAACAGCCCCCTGTCCCTGGACTCTGTGCTGGACTCTTTGCTGGGTCGCAGCAGCCCCCAGTCCCTGGGCGCCCTGCTGGATTGCAGCAGCCCCCAGTTCCTGGACACTTTGCTGGATCGCAGCAGCCCCCAGTCCCTGGACTCCTTGCGGATTGCAGCAGCTCTCAGTTCCCGGGCACCCTGCTGGATCGCAGCAGCCTCCTGGACTCTTGGCTGGATCGCAATCGCCTCCTTTCCCGGCTGGATCGCAGCAGCTCTCTCCCGTCTAATTCCATACTTGGAGGTTATGATGATGCTATGATGACAACAGTCTCCAGTCCCTTCTGGATTGCGGCAGCCATCACTCCCTGCTGGATCGCAGCAGCCCCCAGTTCCTGGACTCCTTGCTGGATTCCAGCAGCCCCCAGTTCCTGGACTCCTTGCTGGATTCCAGCATCCCTCTGTCCCTGGACTCTTTGCTGGGTTGCAGCAGCCCCCAGTCCCTGGGCACTCTGTTGGATCGCAGCAGCCCCCTGTCCCTGGGCGCCCTGCTGGATCGCAGCAGCCTCCTGGACTCTCAGCTGGATCGCAGTCGCCTCCTTTCCCGGCTGGATCGCAGCAGCACCAACCCCTTGCCGCCACTGGATCGCAGTCGCCTCCTTTCCCGGCTGGATCGCAGCAGCACCAACCCCTTGCCGCCACTGGATCGCAGTCGCCTCCTTTCCCAGCTGGATCACAGCAGCACCAACCCCTTGCCGCCGCTGGATCGCAGTCGCCTCCTTTCCTGGCTGGATCGCAGCAGCACCAATCCCTAGTCGCCGCTGGATTGCATCCTCCTGCCCCAGTTGGATCGCAGCATGCCGCAGAACCATCTGCTGGGTCACAGCACGCCACTGAATTCTCTGCTGGATCGCAGCAGTATCCTCCTCCTCTGCCAGAGTGGCAGGCTCCGGGTTCCCAGACATCACTGGTTCTGCCAGGTCCTCTACCAGTCTCTCCATCGGCGGCTTCCTGTCCTGCTGTCCCGTCGCCGGCTCCCTGTCCTGCTGTCCTGTTGCCGGGCCCTGATCTGGTTCTCCGACCTCCAAAAGGGCTCCGCCTTCGTCGCCGGCCTCCAGAGGGGTCCCGCCTTTGCCGCCGGCCTCCAGTGGGGTTTCGTCTTCACCGCCAGCCTCCTGAAGGGTTTCTTCTTCGCCGCCGGCTTCCAGAAGGGTTTGTTCTTCGCCGCCGGCCTCTAGAAGGGTTTGTTCTTTGCCCCCGGCCTTCAGAAGGGTTTCGTCTTCGCCGCCGGCCTCCTGTGACCTTCCTCCTGTGCCACCGGCATTCCGCCAGGCCTCCAGATGGTGACCATCACAAAGTCTCCCACATGGCCCTGAGTCTGTTGAGTAGAATTGTGTGATCAACTGGTATTCAAGGCTGCACTCAAGTCCAGTAAAATGAGAATAGTTTGATTACCACACTCATCAGGATGTCATTTGTTACTCTGCGTATGGCTGTTTCCGTACTGTGGTTCTTTCTAAAGCCAGATTGGAATTTGTCAAATATATTGTTTTCCTTCCATTCTTTCTTGCTTAGCAACCACCTTTTGGTGGTAATTTGGATATGGGACGGTAGTTATGAGGGAGTGTTGGCTCTAAAACAGATTTCTTAAGGAGAGGCTAGATACAGGCCTGTTTAAAATAGTCCGGGACCACGCCAGATCTAAGAAATTCATTGACAATGTTAAGAAGCCAGGGGGCGATGACTCCAAAAACCTCTTTAAACAGCTTGGAAGGAAGAATGTCAGATCTATTTTCTATAAGTAGAGAGATTGGTATTAGATACAATGTTGACCAAATCCCTATGGGTAATGGGGGTAAACTTACCTAACAGCGTGAGGGATGGCAAGGGCTCAGGTGAAGGGAGAAGTGACACAGCAGGAGTAGTTGGTGCTTTGATGTTTTCTATCTTTTCAATAAAATACTTCACAGACCTTAACAGAGGTGGCACAAACAGTAGCTGAGGCGGGGTTTACTAGACTGTTGATGGTACTGAAGAGAAATCTTGAGTTACGCTTTTCAGATTAGAGAAATAAGTGTCTCTCATGTTTTATCAGTGAATTTAATGACGATAACTCCCTCATATGTAGCCGATGAACTTAAAGTTTTTGAATTTTCCGTTGACATTCAGCTCTTCTACATTCTTTTTAGTTTTCTAATATTTTCATTTTTCCAGGGCCTTGGGTTGGAGGGACGACATGACCTAGCTTTCATGGGGGCAATATGTGGTGTAGAAAAACTGAACGCTGCTTCTCCGTGTTTAGGTTTGACTCTGGGGACAGAAAGCAGACCTGAAAGACTGGAAACAGGGGGAAACAGCTAGCCTTTCTCTGTCAACAGGTAACAAAGTCCGCCTACCAGCACCTCTTATGCTTCCTATCGTCTTGATGTCACTGTGAGGTTGTCAGGCAACCAGTGGAGACTCCAGGAAGTCACTGCTTCTGGCCAAGAAATAGTCCAGCACATAACCTCCATAAAACCACAAATTGTCCTCCAGACAGAACTAGGTCTGTCTGAAAGAAACACCCCTTGGACATAAACTGTACACAATCATTATTGTGTACAGTTTGTTTTCTTGGTGGGCAACACACTACAATTATTTCTTTTACTCAGAGGGTCTTTATTGAAAGTGTTTATAACTACTTACTTAGAGCGAGTAAGAAAGTAAAGGTTATTTATATCGCACCATTATAGACAGATATAGGAGTATTAGTCTAGTACAGGGGTGGCAAACCATGTGCCATGGACAGAAGGTTTTTATTTCTTTGGGTCTTTGGTTGGAATAAAAACCTACAGACTGTTGTCTCTCCATGACACAGTTTGCTGCTTTGGAGTGTAGATGAGTTGTATATGTTTGGAACTGTTATCTGTGACACTGTATAACATCCAGTCCTTTGTTGCTGGGATTGCGTGCTATTTAACTGTGGTATCATAGGTGGAAGCTGTTTCTTGTTTGAGCAGTTAATAAGCAGCTGTCAAAATCATGGAAACTATTCAAGTATTGCCGTGATAATGGAAAGGTATTTATACTCAAGTTCAAACAACAACAACTTGACAAAGTGTGACGCTGAACTTTAAACGGCCAAGTTTACATCACATGTTTAACTTTGTGTTTGTTTCTGTAATGATGCAGACCACATTTTTATTTTTGTTGTTTGTTGTGTTGTTTGGAGATTGTGTAACTTTATAAAGGGGAATGTATGCATGAAGAATGCAGTCATAGTACAGTTAAAACACATCCATGTGTATAATAAAGTCTGGCAGGAGCGTGGGAAGGAAGCACAGTACCTGTCTCATTATTTCCCTGTTCTTTACAGAACAACATTACAATCTGACACCAGGTCTCAAACCTGGAGCCTGTTACATTAATAAATAATGATCATATTTCAAGGCGTATCATGGGAGGAGTCAATAGAAGAGACTTTCTGACAAGATATAAGTAATCTCGCAGCGTCACAGGTCATCAAACTGGAAGCTCGAGTCTCACACAACTCTGATCTACACAACTTCACCAGGTGAGGACGAACTGGGCGGACAGAGACACAACCAGATATACGTTTAGACTTTTATTGAACTCCAGTCCGTGTCAAACTATCACTGTCAGACTGTCTTCAGAGAAATACTGCAGTTCTAAGCGCAGTAAACTGTCAGGCTTTCTGTCTCTTATCGTTGTCGTCCTTTCTGTTTGACAGAGGAGGTTGACTCCCGGTGTTATAAACTCATACGGCTTGAGAAAGTTTTAATGAAGCACTGAAGGCTGTGTCACTTACTTGACATTTCTCAACAGGTTGGAGAAATGTTGGCGATTGCTGCACTGGGTCGGCCTTTCACCCTGGGAATGCTCTATGATGCTCGGAAAGATCAACTGATCCTAGGTAAGACCTGACTTCGACTACACTCTTATTCAGAAATATTTCTAACTATCGTAGAAAAGGTTTCAGTTGTAGTCGTCTGGACACGGTTTTCAGAATCAAGACGTTTCGGCTCCCATCCGGAAGTCATTCTCAATTGTGAAAAAATGGGACGGGGGAGGGTAGTTGATTTCTAACTATATCTGCCAGTCGCAGCTCTGCTTACAGGACCTTTGAAATCATTTCATAAAGCGGTGACACTATTTTAACCTATTTAACATTCATACACAGTATAAAACGAATTAGCAAATGCTTTGTAATTCTATAATGTAGTTGTGACTGTTTATTAGTTAACAATTTTAGGGACGTTGATATATTGGCGGTGGCCGATACATTATCCTGCAGTAAATAAGAAAATTGAATTGTCATTGTTGCAGAATTTCATACTATAATTATGTCCGTGGAGCCATTTTACATCAGCCCCGGACATGAGCAGGAACATGTTTTGGTATGTGTGTGTAGCCTCTTTCTCTCTGCTCTCCACACACACACACACACACACACACACACAGCGAGCAGCAGAGCAACTTCAGAGGCCACAGCAGAGGGAATGTGCTCATTGTCAAAATTACTATACTAAAATATTTAACTTTTGTGAAACGTTTTCAAACTCTCCCCTTTTAACCTGAAGTCTACAGGCACGTACAGGAAGTTTTATTGTTGTTTTGTTATGTAATTACACTCATGCTGCATAATGTTACCATACAGCCTCAATCCTATAATTCCTTTATTAATTAGGTTCATGTCAAAGAATGAATCAAGCAGTGAATATATTAGCTGTTTGGGGAACTGCTGGCAGGATAAGAAGCTGCAACATGCAGAAATCTAAATGATTATGATTAGCTTTGTGTGACTTTATATTAACAAAATGACTTTCCTCCTTCATCAGATGTTTTCCAATTTCTACAGGTTTCACATTGTTCGATGAAACAACTCTTCAAAAGAACACAGCTGAAAGCTCTCAGCACAGCAGTGAATTTGAAATAACTTCATCTGACTCCATTGAATCCAAGTCCTCTCTGCTGGATGTTGAAGCTTCTCTGAAGGCCAGTTTCCTGAGTGGACTGGTTGAAGTTGGAGGATCTGCCAAGTATCTGAATGATACAAAGAAATTCAAGAACCAGAGCAGAGTGACGTTTGAGTACAAAGCTACCACCAAGTTTAAACAGTTCTCAGTGACTGACCTTGAAACCATGAACACCCAACAGATAGATGTCATTGAGAAGGGCTTGGCAACACATGTAGTCACAGGCATCCTTTATGGGGCAAATGCTTTCTTTGTGTTTGACAGTGAGAAGTTAGAAACCGGCAGCGTTCAGCACATCCAGGGCAGCATGGAAGCTGTGATAAGGAAGATGCCCTCATTTAATGTTGAGGGGAAAGTTGACATCAAACTGAATGATGAAGAAAAAGCCCTGACTGAGAAGTTTTCCTGCAAATTCTACGGAGACTTCCTTCTTGAAAGCAACCCTACAACATTTGTAGACGCAGTGAAGACCTACAGTAAACTTCCACAGCTGCTGGGAGAAAATGGAGAGAACAGTGTTCCACTGAAGGTCTGGCTGATGCCGCTGAAGAATTTGGTTCCCAAATCTGCTGAGCTGAAGAGTGGGATCAGTGTTGGACTACTGAGGAAGGCTCAAGATGCTCTGGAGGACCTGCATCATCTGGAAAAAGGATGCAACGAGTTACTGCAGGACAAAGTAGTGAAAGATATTCCGCAAATTCATGAAAAAGCGCGCAGTTTCCAGACACTCTGTGTCTCTTTCAGATCTGTACTGGAACAGACCATGGCGAAGGAGCTTCCCTTGATCAGGGCAGGTGAAGAAGATGAGAGCAAATTAGAAAAAGTCTTTGAAGACAGAGACAAGTCACCGTTCAGTCATGAAAAACTAAGTAAGTGGCTGAAAGATAAAGAGAGAGAAATGAACGTCATCAGGTCCTGTGTAGAGATGATGGAGGGAATAAAGATCGTCCCAAACCAGTCAGAGCTGGACAGAGAGGTTCTTGCTCCAGGTGTGGAGGATGCTCTGTGCTTTGTTTTCACCTCCCTGGAAACTACTGACCCCTACCTTGATGAGATGGCCAACTACGTGGATCAATTTAAATTACAAGGTCATGTGGTTGTCACGGCACCTGCACAAGACCAGTGGTACTTCTCAGATGAAGTTTTAACGAAAATGAGAGAAAAAGCCAGAGCTGTCCACGATCTTGCCAAAGCCTTGAAGAACAGCAGCAGATTCTGTTTCCTGGTAGCAGCCATTGCAAATAAGAAATACACCGGAGCAACCCTCTACCATTACAAGGACGGCGTTCTGGTCACTGATGATTTCTCAAAGCCTGACATCCCTGATGTGGAACATATAACAGACAGAAGAGATTTAATCTGGTGTAAGTACTTTATTTTCACTTTTAGACTAATAATAACAAATGACTCTCCTTCAGAAACCTGATTGTCATACATTTTATTACTCACAGAGTCCATTTTGATCTTTTCTTAGAAAGATACTATGGATTTTGTCATCACTTACATTGAAATCACTTTAGAAAGGGTTCTCAAGTAAAACGACCAACATTACTGTTGATGGTGGAGGAAGTATTCAGATCCTTAAAGCTACAGTGTGTAACATTTAGGAGGAGCTATTGGCATAAATGGAATAAAATATTTATAAGAATCTTTTCATTAGTGTATAATCACCTGAAAATAAGAATCATGTTTTCATTACCTTAGAATAAACCATTCTTATCTACAGAGGTAGCGGCTCTGCTTCCACGGAGGTCGCCGTTTTTTTTTTTTTGCGAGTTTCGCGGCCACCGTCGTTTCTCCTAGACTCTTGGAACGGGAGGATGATCCGAGTGGTATTTAAATGGTTGCAAAATGCAATTTCAATGCTAGATGGCACTAAATCCTACAGACCTTTAAGTAAAAGGACCAGTGTAGCCCAGGGTAAAAATCCATCCTCCAAAAATAATCCAATCTGGTTTCCAGTCCAGGTTTTCCATTTCCTCCCTTCCAACCCTCTGTATTTGATGTAGTTGCCAGTCCATGTTTTCCACCTTTCGTTCCCTTGCCATAAGACACACCCCTTTGTTTTAATTAGCCAATCACAGTCCGCTGCCTCAGTATAAAAGCTGTCCTGACTTCTCTCAGCTCAGTTGTGTGGGAAAGAAGCCTAGCTCACCATCGAATATACCCTGAATGGGCACCTGGCCTGTATACAAACACAAAAGGCCACTTAAATGTGTGTACACTAATATCTGTGGGCTAACATTAGCTTGCATTAGCTTAGTTGTAACATTACAAAATAAAAATCACAAAAGACAAAAGAAACCCATGGGAGCACATGTTAGCATGTAGCCTAAGCTAGCATATTGCTAATGCTAATAGTAAAAGTTCAAACTCACCAGTTCAGTAAGAACGGTTTGCCCAGCACACACGACAACGCCCAATCACCGGATGATTCTGGTTTCTACAGGAATGTTTAAATGCTTAACAGAGAATAAATGAAAACCAATATTTGCTTGAATGGAGGTACTGACCTACAGCTGCTGTCCTCTGGCCTCTTTCCCACACAACTGAGCTGAGAGAAGTCAGGACAGCTTTTATACTGAGGCAGCGGACTGTGATTGGCTAATTAAAACAAAGGGGTGTGTCTTATGGCAAGGGAACGAAAGGTGGAAAACATGGACTGGCAACTACATCAAATACAGAGGGTTGGAAGGGAGGAAATGGAAAACCTGGACTGGAAACTAGATTGGATTATTTTTGGAGGATGGATTTTTACCCTGGGCTACACCAGTACAACAATATAAAAATAATCAATTACAAGTTAAAGTCCTGCATTCAAAAGTTTACTTAAATAAGTACACAAGTATTTTCAGCTTCATGCAGTTAAAGTACTGGTTCTGCAGTAAAACGTCTCCTGCGACTGATATCTGATTCTGTCTGACATTATTAGATTGTTAATACTGATGCATCAACGTTAGAGCAGCGTTTTACTGTTGTAGCTGCTCGAGGTGGAGCTAGTTTTAACTACTTTATACACAGTTAGCTAGTTTTAACTGCTTTATACACGGTTAGCTAGTTTTAACAACTTTATACACAGTTAGCTAGTTTTAACTACTTTATACACAGTTAGCTAGTTTTAACTGCTTTATACACGGTTAGCTAGTTTTAACTGCTTTATATACAGTCAGCTAGTTTAGTCCAGTGGTTCCCAACCTAGGGGTCGGCCCCTCCACAGGGTCAGCAGATAAATCTGAGGGGTCCTGAGATGATTGATGGGAGAGGAAAGAAGAAGAAACAAAGTTCTGATACACAAACCTGTTTTCAGTTTTGGACTTTTCTCTAATCTTCGAACAGTTATTGAAACGAAACCATGTGAGAAGTTTAGAGGAGAAATGTCTCTTTGGAGGAGCTGATAACAGCTGAGAGCCTCTGAAACACGACGAGGAGACGCGACTACACACTGACTATTATTTATTAAATTGGTTGGGAACCACTGGTTTAATCTTTAACAACGTGTTGTATTTTATAAGATTTAATAAGGACTATATCTGTGATAGATAGATAGATCTATCTATCGCGATGTTTAGCACATATGTGAGTGAACAAATATGAACCTATGATTTAACATTCACCAATAAATGTAAATTGAGTCTGAATTGTAATGATCACGTCTCGTTCTCTCCATCAGACGCCTGTGATCTCACTCTGGACCCAAACACAGCAAGCAGATGCTTCACTCTGTCTGAAGAAAACAAGAAGGCGACATGTGGAGAAGCACAGTCGTATACTGACCTCCCACAGAGATTTGAGTCTTTCTGTCAGGTTCTGTGCAGAGAGGGGCTGACTGGGCGCTGTTACTGGGAGGTGGAGTGGAGTGCTGGCCCTAATGTAAATGTAGCTGTAGGTGTTAGCTACATAGGGCTGTTTCGGAAAGGAGATGATGACCGGTGCAGGATTGGATGGAATACCATGTCCTGGTGTTTGGGCCACAGATGGCTCCCACCAGATGCTACTCTTTATGCAGAGCATAATAAAGAGCAGCACCTTTTCCCTGTTCCTCCTACCGGCTGCACCCGACTGGGACTGTTTCTGGACTGGCCTGCTGGCACTCTGTCTTACTATAACGTCTCATCTGACACACTGAGTCACCTCCACACCTTCCACGCCAACTTCTCTGAGCCTGTTTACCCAGCTTTCCTGACTTGGCATCCATCCAACTACGTGTTCCTGTCGCTGTAAACTTAGCACCACACGATTCAGTTCAAGTTCAGTTCAGTTCACTACGGTTTGATTACACAATGATTGTGCTTTTATTGTGAAGCATCATCATGTTAGTCAAGTATAACAATGTAAAATGATACGCTTCCTTTTTTGAATTAAACAAAATATCTACACACGAAATACAACTTTAATACAGATAGAACAAAATGTAAACACAAGCCGTCCCCATTATTATTATTATTATTATTATTATTATTATTGTTGATTAAAGTTTTAATTGTCTTTTTCTGTTCATTTTATTATAGTATTAGCACCTTTCAGCTCTCGCTCTACTGCACACAGATTGATTTTTAAATAGCTTGTTCTAAAACTGTTGTGATGGCCGACCTGATGTAAAGAAAAAGTTAATTAATGTAGAAGGAGGCTTGATTTTATCTTCTAAAGTTAACATGCAACAGGGAAACACGAAGCCATGTTTCCATCCAGGCAGTTTTACGTGAATTATCGACTTAGAAAAGCTGGATGGAAGAGACAAACTTCCACAATATCGCTGAAAAGATTTTACGCTCGCTTGAGGTTTTGATTCATTTTGTCCATAAAGTGTTTGTGTCAAATAGGCGAAGCTGCTTTATTGGCTCTACTCTTTTTCCTTTACTTCCTGTAGTTTTTGCCAGGCTTGCTTGAGTGAGCAGGAAGAGGCGGAGTTAGTCGACCTTTGAACTTACTGGGCGGATTTATTTCTGAATCGTCACGCTGTATGAATTGCATTTAAGCCTGGCTGAGATCTGATCACAAAGCTTGTATCTTTGGACATTTTACCTTTCTTTCAGCTCCTGTTACTGTCTCACATCCAGGGTTATGTCATTTCTCACTCTTGCCTCTGCTTTCCTTAATGTTTTATTTTTATTTCACTTCTCTCTTCTCTCTGGCAGTCTGCTTCTACTTTCCTGTACACCAATTAATATAAAATATGAGCTACCGCTGCAGTTTCAGATATTTACACATAGTTACTCAACTTATTATTAAAAAGAAGTTGACAAATCATTACTGTTGTAACACTGTGGTCATTGACTCATTGCTATGAGTTGTTTTTATAATTAAAGGTTTTGTCCCATTTCACCTGAACTCTCCTGTCTCACTGTATCTGTCTGGATGAAGGTGCTGGGAATCTGAATTCTTAAAACCGGTTTAGATTATATATATATTTAGATTGTTGTTTAATCGTGTTTATTCCAGCCGTATTATTCCTGAAGAGCATTTTATTTGTCTGCGTGTTCACCGTGAGGTTTGCTGGGTCACATTTCACCAGTCAAGACCTTTATTTGCTGTTCAGTGGATATTCAGACAGTTGTGGAAAGTAACTAAGTACATTTACTCAAGTGCTGAACTTAAGTACAAATCTGAGGTAGTTGTACTTTACTTGAGTCTTTTCTTCTCATGCTGCTTTCTGCTCCATCTCATCTCCAGGTGTGGAGGATGCTCTGTGCTTTGTTTTCACCTCCACGATGAAGGGTGATAAACGACTTGATGAAATGGCCGTGTACTTAAATTCAGCTCAGTTAGGAAGTACAGAAGAAGACCAGTGGTACTACTCACGTGAAGTTTTAATCAAAATGAGAGAAAAGGTCAGATTTTTCCACGTTCTTGCCAAAATACAGAAATATATCAGCGAGTTCTGTTTCCTCATAGCAGCCGTAGCAAATGAGAAACACAACGGAGCAAGCATCTACCATTACAAGGACGGCGTTCTGGTCACTGATAATTTCATGCAAGAACGCTTCATTTGTGAGAGTATAAAAGACATGGTTTCCATTGTAGAAAAATGTCTCCGCTTGTTACTCTTCTGATAGAGGAGCCTGCTAAATACTTTTTTCCCGTATTTTGGCTTCTTTGAGGTAGTACTCCAGCATAGGTTTTACATACTATCTTATAAACATACACGTTCAACTAAGTTTATAGTAACGAGTCAGGTTTGGAGAATAGCTTAGTATATAGTAAATGGGTGGAACTGAACCTGATCTTTAATGTACACAGTGTTATTAACCCACACAAACAGATAAACATTTGACAACTGAGAGTGTTGTCACAGACGTGATTCGTGTACAACCTGATTGTGGGCGGCCAGGGACTGATTTCGGAGAGGCTCTTGCATGACACAAATTCATATATCAATCTACCCTAAAGATTGTGTTCATACTGTGTATTTGTTGTGTTTTGTTTTGTACTGGGATGTCGATTTTGAAAATAAATGTGTTCTCAATCCTGAGTATGCCTTGTGAATTTTTATATGTGTAGTCCACTGGTAGTGTACTTTAAGTAGAGTTAAATATATATTTCAAATATAAAAAATAATACCTACATAGTAACCTAGTAGTATACAAAAATAATAAGTACAAAATAATATGTAAATAGTAAACTATCAGTACAATGTTAAGTTTGCTTAAAGAAAACTTACAAGTATGCTTACAGTATAAAAACTATTAAACTTTACTGAGAGTATACTTTCAAGTGGGCTAGAAGTAAACCAACAGTATATTAAAGTTCATTTGTAGTATAGTTCAGTGTTTTTCAACCACTGTGCCGCGGTACACTAGTGTGCCGTGGAAAATTATTCAATTTCACCTAATTGGTCTAAAAAACATTTTTTGAAAACTAATTGATTATTCACACTGAGTAGGTAGAAATATGAAAGATCATAAAATACTTTTTTCTTTGCGTTTATTTGATTCCTATTCAAGACACTTTGATAAGAATGACTGTATGTTGTTAATATAGGCTACAGTTTCATTTTTTTAACATTTTCGGTTGGTGTTGTGCCTTGTGATTTTTTTTTTTTCAATGAAAAAATGTACCTTGGCTCAAAAAAGGTTGAAAAACACTGGTATAGTTCATAGTATAGGTGCAGTACACAAAAATATCAGCCAGGGCATGTGTTTGATTAGTCAAATAGAAATATGTTAGTATTAGGCCTAAATTAATCCACCGTGTTTATGTTCGTTAAAGCCAGGGTAGCTAACGTTGGAGAAGCTAGCAGGAGAAAGCTAGATTTTGAAAGAATCCAACCCAAAAACATCCCCCCCTCCCTTCAGACTTCCCTCCAGCGGCACTCCCCTTAAAACACATTTTCATGCAGGACGGGTACATAACTATATAAAACTATTATTATTAACACACAAAACACACATTTGTAGTAAACACGCCTTCATTAAGAGTTTAAATCAGACTCAGACCGTAAATCAGAGGTCTGCCGCCCCCCCTGAGTCTGGTTCTGCTCGAGGTTTCTGCCTCTTAAAGGAAGTTTTTCCTTGCCGCTGTGGCCAAGTGCTTGCTCATGGTGGGATTTGTTGGGTCTCTGTAATTAATATTATAAAGAGTTCGGTCTGGACCTGGAAAAGTGCAGTGAGATAACTTCTGTTATGAACTGGAAAATGCTAAAGCATCAACCCAGTATCATAGAAAAACAGTATCTGTTGTTTCACCTGAGTTTTTGGGGAGCACGAATCCAGTCCGACACAAACCGGTTCAACATGAGCTCCAGCTCCACCAGCTGCAGCAGCAACATCCTGCTTTACATTAATGCACGAGGAATAATAACCTGATGATAGAATATATAACAGCACAGCAGCCACAGGGACGCTGCACTGCTTTAATGCTTTAAGGATCCTGATCACACTCTCACACTTTCACTGCAGCAGAGTGTTTTTACTGTGTGTGTTAGTACTTTTACTGCAGTAACACTTTCACTGCAGGACTTTACAGAGCGTGTTGGTACTTTTACTGAAGTGAAGGATCTGAGTACTTCCTGTGGAGCGGCTTCCCGGCTTCCCCCGGCCCACATGTCGAAGTGTCTATTGGGCAAAACACTGAACCCCAAATTGCTCCCGAGGGCTGTATGAATGTGTGCGAGTGAGTGTGTGGATGTGTGTGAGTGTGTGTGGATGTGTGTGAGTGTGTGTGTGGATGTGTGTGAATGTGTGTGTGAATGTGTGTGAATGTGTGTGTGAATGTGTGTGTTGATGCGTGTGGATGTGTATGAATGTGTGTGTGAATGTGTGTGTGAATCAGTATGAATGTGTGTGTGAATGTGTGTGTTGATGTGTGTGGATGTGTATGAATGTGTGTGTGAATGTGTGTGGATGTGTGTGTGGATGTGTGTGTGTGAATGTGTGTGTGGATGTGTGTGGATGTGTGTGTCTGAATGTGTGTGTGGATGTGTGTGGATGTGTGTGTCTGAATGTGTGTGTGGATGTGTGTTGATGTATGTGTGTGGATGTGTGTGGATGTGTGTGTGTGAATGTGTGTGTGGATGTGTGTGGATGTGTGTGTGTGGATGTGTGTGGATGTGTGTTGATGTGTGTGTGTGGATGTGTGTTGATGTGTGTGGATGTGTGTGGATGTGTGTGTGGATGTGTGTGTGTGTGGATGTGTGTGTGTGTGTGTGTGTGTGTGTGTGTGTGGATGTGTGTGTGTGGATGTGTGTGGATGTGTGTGTCTGAATGTGTGTGGATGTGTGTGTGTGAATGTGTGTGTGGATGTGTGTGGATGTGTGTTGATGTGTGTGTCTGAATGTGTGTGTGAATGTGTGTGAATGTGTGTGTGAATGTGTGGTGGATGCGTGTGTGTGTGTGTGTGTGTGTGTGTGTGTGTGTGTGTGTGGATGTGATATGTAGTGCTCCTCCACCACTGATGTTCAGTAACACAATAACAGTTGTTGTGATTGGTTAACAGCACACACAGTAAACTAGCTCATGTGTCTAAATGAAGGGAAACGACCCACAGCAGAAAAGGGGCTTAATGAAGCCAACTAAATGTAAGAACTTGTTAAGATACATTGCGTTGCAGATCTCACCTTTGCAGGTGTAGTTGGTGGGGCGACCGTCAGTCTCAAGCGCTGAAAGTAGAGTTTTGTTTGTTTTTTCAGAAAAAGGTTTTGATATTTACCTTCAGAAACCGAACATTATAGACCTTCCTCCAGTAACTGTCAACTGCAGGCGTCAGATAAATGCTGCAGAGCAAAAGCTTCAGGTGATTCCTCTGAAACGCGGTGAAGGAAAAGCTGACTCCAAAGTCTTTCAACATGGAAATGCACACCTGAAGTAAAAGGAAACACAAGCTGGAGCACCTGAATGCAGCATCAGACGGTCAGTGGTGCGTTCAAGTCCAGTGCAGGCTTGCTGATCCGTGTGTGTGTGTGTGTGTGTGGAGATCTGCGCAGACTCAGAACACGCGCTCCCTGCCGCACGACAGAAGTGCCGTCTGCAGAGCCCACAGGCCGGGGTGCGCTCGATTTCGCCTTCACATCGCAGCGGGGCTTCCCGTCACTTTCACATTCAAAACCAGCAAGAAGAAATCACCTAGTTTAGAGGATTACCCTTCTTTATACAGGAGGAAGTCGAAGACATGAACGTAGCCGCTTACATTAATCAATAACTGATACGCTGAGTTGTATTGTTTGTCAGTGTCTTCTTCTGTAGGCTGTGTGTCATTTTGTGAGTATTAATAACACACATGTGAGTATTCCTCTCTCTTACCTGCACAATACAAATGTCACAGATCATTAACCCTTATGTTTAGTTTGTTCAGCTTTACTCTGTTTGGGTCCCACAGACGCGCTGCATGTGTAAAACAATAAATTCAATATCAGCTAACAGTTTTTCTTTTCCTCTGACCTTTTTAGACCTATAACGTAGAAAAGTACTGAAGTGGTAGGCGAAACTCTCTCTTTGCCTCAAACTGGACTAGTGAAATGACCACAAAACCCTGTTGTCACACCAAAAAAAGGAGATTTTTCATGTTTTATATGTTGTGTGGATGGACATGTTTTCTTTTGTTTACCATTCAGACAAAGAAAGCTACAGTATGAAACCCTACATGATGTATAATGTTTGGGGCCAGTCAAAGCCCAGAGATATCTGACTTCCGGTCTTATCAACGAACTTATGTGGGACTTGAAGGCGCACTTCTGTGGAAAAACTACTGTCCGCACCAACAACGTATATGCAGATGAACATCTATTGTATGTAACTGGGTTTTGCAGCTCTGAGACCCCAAACTGAAGTAATGTGGCATTTTCTGCAAATATGCCATCGGTTTAAAATCATGTTTACAAGTAGGCTAATTTTTTCATAAAATGATGTTTTAAGCTGATGAAACAATGTTAGGCAGGCTCTGCTGTTTGTAGTCGCCATGAAACATCCACTGGCCTGTTTTTAATCAAGGCAGAGGGGCGGCATCAGCTCCACCCGCGCGGGCGGAGCCAGGCAGACAAATGAAGCCCTCCTTCCTGCCTGTTGTTGCTCTCCTCCCTCCGTCAGCAGGTTCATCCCATCTCTGTGCATCAGATCCGTTTGAGCGTTTATCGCATCTCTCCCCCGCCCGGATAAACCTGCCACCCGACCCGGCAACCCGCTGCTGGAGGCGGAGGAGGAGGATGGCGGAGGCCCGGAGCCTGTGTGCCTGCCAGCCGGGGATGATTTAATGCAGCAACGGCCAATAAACAGCCCTAATATTGCCACGATGTCCCTGTAACACCGCTGCAGGGCTCACGGCGCTCCACAGTGAGTTTACTCAGGGCCTGTTGTTGTTATCATCATCATTATTATTATTATTATTATGTTTAGTGGTAGCCTAATACTTCCTTTAGAATCACTGCAGTTTTCCTATCATGTCCTCATTATGTTGAAGGTATTTTTTTTAGTGTATTTGTCCTCGATATATGATTTCTGGTGTTTTCCTGTGCAATCACATCGTCCCAATAATCCTCCTATAATGTACTGTTGTATTATATTTAAACCTTATAGCGCCTACATGATTCACACTGTGCTTTAACATCTATAAAATCTCAGCCTATAATTTTCCTTTTATATTTCTATGGGGAAGTGTAGTGTGTTATTACACAACCTGTATTTTATAGCCCATACCTTTTCACTACATATATTCGTGTTATTGTGCCTTATGCTGAACTCTCTTGTTCTTTCCTGTTTCAAGCTACAGATGCACATTTATAGATCTTTTTCCAACGAGGTAATTTAAATTTAAAACATGTTGGAGTATTATTACTGCACTGACAGATTTTTTTCACTTGTTTTAAAGAAAAAGTTACGCTCATTCGCTTTCTTGCTGAGAGATAGATATTCAGATTGATGCCACTCATGTCTGTACATTAAATATGAAGCTACAGCCAGCAGTTGGTTAGCTTAGCTTAGCATAAAGACTGGAAACAGGGGGAAACAGCTAGCCTGGCTTTGTCCAAAAGGTAACAAAATCCACCTCCGAGCACCTCTAAAGCTCACTGACCAACATGTTATATCTCATTTGTTTAATCAGTGCAAAATCAAAGTGTTAAAACAACAAGTGGTGGTTTTACCCGAGGTTATGCAATTAATTCTTGGCCGGGAGCAGTGACTTCCTGGAGTGGGCTGGTTGGCCTGGCAGCGTCATGGTGACAACAGGACACCTAGGCTAGCTGTTTCCCCCTGTTTCCAGT
The DNA here is from genome assembly GCF_020085105.1 of Siniperca chuatsi. Lineage (NCBI taxonomy): Eukaryota > Metazoa > Chordata > Actinopteri > Centrarchiformes > Sinipercidae > Siniperca > Siniperca chuatsi. The sequence continues at coordinate 1,702,313 of NC_058061.1, forward strand.
CTTTATGCTACGCTAAGCTAACAGTCTCCTGGCTGTAGCTTCATATTTACTGTACAGACATGAGAGTGGAGTGGTATCAAGCTGAACATCTAATTCTCAGCGAGAGCAAATAAACATATTTCTAAAAAAAATGTTGAACTATTCCTTTAATATACAATTGCAGAGTTACTCCAAAGAAGGACAGAGACATTGTTGCAGTTTCAGACTTTTAGTTTTACTCTGAAACCATCATCAGGAGCAGGTAGAGGTGTCAGGAAACCTCCTGGTGATGGTTTTAATGTCGTATGGGTGTGTGTAGTGGTATATGGACCCAAATGCAGATGACCAGGAAGCGTAATGGGGTGAAGTAGCCGGATGGCTACAGTGTTTATTGAGGGTGATGTGGTTGACAGGCAGGTACAGGCAGACAGGTAAACAGACAGGTAAACAAACAGGCAAAAGGCAGATCGGTTACCGGCTGGTAGTGGTGCAAGCAGGGAAGTGAGTCCAAAGTGGTAATTCAGTTCAAATAGGGAGCAGGCAAGTTACAACATACAGGATCCAGCCCAGGTCCAAGGGAGACAAAGAATCCAAAAAACAGAACTCACGGTAAAACTGCCGGGGAATTGGGCACTGGAACCAGGTGCAACATAAAGTTCACCAAACGGCGACACACAAAGGTCAGGAACAAAGACTCAAGGCCATAATCACTCAGCAGAAACAACACCATGTGTAACAACAGTGACCCAACACTGAACAAAGAGACCCAGACTAAATACCCTCGGGGAGGTGAAACAAGGACCAACAATCAAAACTGGAGGGAAAACAAAGACAGGAAGTAAAAACCACAAGATACACCAGGGAAGGAACACACTACAAAATAAAACAGGAAGTGACAACACCTAAACTACCACATTTAAAGTAAAACCCGAAATCTTCTGCAACATTGCCTCTGTTGTTTTTTGGAGTAAATCTACTCCATATATGTTTTAAATATCAGTGGGTCTGCTGAAGTTTTAATATCTTTAATAATAGATATTATGTCGTTAAATCCCCTATGATTTCCCTGCAGGGTACCGGAGCTTGTCGTCCTTCATGGCCTCAGTAGCTGCTGGGTTCTGGGGTTCTGCCGCCTGCTGCTCGCACTCCAAACTCTCCAGAACCGGCAGTCTGAAACTGGGACGAGGCCGTTCACCACCGTGCATGTCGTCCAGCCAGAGATGGTCGGGTGTGTCCGGTCTCGGGGGCGGAGGCGTGTCCCCGGGGCCCATGGTGGCAGAGGTGGTGGAGCCCGGCGGGGGGTCGGGGGCAGGCGAGGCCCACAGGGAGCTGTTCGAGGCCTGTCGGAGTGGAGACCTGGAGCGAGTACGTAAACTTGTGACGGCCAAGAACGTGAACAGCCGGGACACAGCGGGGAGGAAGTCCACACCGCTGCACTTTGCTGCAGGTGAGACCCGCTCAGGCTGGTGATGTCTTATAAATCTTTTAATAAATCTGTTGTTTACTTCTCTGTTAACTGTTTGGACATAATAATCTGATCTCTCACTCTCTTGGAACAAACAGAGCTGGACTAGAGCATAAACTTTGGTTATATGCTGACGACCTCCTCCTCTTTATGTCAGATTCTCACAACGCCATTCCTAACTCACTTAGAATTATTTCAGATTTTGGAAAGATATCAGGGTATGAAATAAATGCATCAAAAAGTCGTATTTTTCCCATCAATGACAAGGAATGCCGAATATCGTTTGAATCTTTTCCGTTCATAGTCAACAGAGATAAACGTACATATTTAGTGGTGTCTGTGAACTAGAAGTATAAGGATTAATTTCACGATAATATTAAGATAGCCCTGGATGAAGCTCTGTTAAAATGGTGATTATGTCAAGGTTTTTATTTTTATTTCAAAAAATAATACTAAAGTCATTTTTCAAGGAGTTAAGTAAACATGCATTTACCTACACAAAAGTCCTGTCGTTTGCTTTCAGTGCTTCTCCACCTTGATGAAGATGGTTTAATGTTGAAACTGCTTCCTCCCTGAAAGACCTCGTTAGCTGCTGCAGCGCTCTGCTTTACTGTAAATTTACTGAATAATTTATTGTGATAGAACAAAACGAGGCACAAAGATGTCTGAGGGCACAGACAGTTTTGAATAATAAACTACAGGGCTTATGAATGATTTGTGATTTCTAAACTCTCTCTGTCTCTTCAGGTTTCGGTCGTAAAGACGTCGTGGACTTCCTCCTCCAGAACGGAGCCAACGTCCACGCCAGGGACGACGGGGGCTCATATCCCTCCACAACGCCTGCTCCTTCGGCCACGCTGAGGTACCCCACCTCCACCTGTAGTATATAGTAGTTGGTTTTTCCTTCAAAGACCTTTATAGTATTGTGTCCTGTTGTTTTTGTGTAGGTGGTGAGCCTGTTGCTTAACCACGGGGCGGACGCAAACTCCAGAGACAACTGGAACTACACTCCCCTTCACGAGGCAGCTATCAAGGGCAAGATTGACGTGTGTATAGGTACAATAACACACTCATACTCTACTGCATGCACTAATAGTGGCAGAAGTACCAGAACCTTGAAATCACTGTAGTTTAGTTAAGATACCTACATTGACATGACCACACTTTGTGCTGTGTGACCAAACCTTTACACAGCACCACAGCAGGTAGATACTGACAAAATACTACAGGACACTTCACAGAATATTAAAGGAAACCATGTGGAAAGCTTGCGCTGCTCGCATTAATTAAAACAAAAGATACAATAGAAATATCAGCCATCTCAGGGGGGGGAGGTTGCAGCAGTGTCTTGGTGTGGAGTCTCCTCAAGACCAGCTGCACTTCCTTTTACTTGAAAATCAATTTTGAGAGGTGGAGGGGGGCGCACGATGTGCCACGGGCCCCCCCTTAGCGACAGGACCGTGGCCTTTTTAAATGAAGGTGTCATGTTTGAATAAGTGCCACAGTCAGTTAAAAAAGTCACAAAGACAAACTGATGAGGTTGGAGCTAAACTAGAGCTCAGCCGGCCGTGTCGATACACCGGCCAGCTTATCGCAGATATCATCATCATCAGTATCGAGTGTAACAAGGCATGTCAGTACAGAAACGCCAGACTAGGTTTGAGGTCGTTTAGAAACAGCGTCTTCATTACATAGTTTGTCCACCAGAGAGCACCGTCATGTTTCTTTTTACACTTTAAAACTTCAGTATTGATCTTGGACACATTTTGTTTTTTAAATCTAAGGGACCTGTATCAAGATTGTTTGTGTATGTTACGTGTTTATGTTGAAAAAATTAGCATCGGCCAATATATCATCAGATATCATCAAATATTCAGTATCGGTCGGGTCATACCTGTAACCCTTCAGCACCAAGTCTGAACTGAATGATTAACAAAGACATAAATGCATGTCTTCACCTTAAGAGCACTGTGATCAATTTGTCACTCAATTACCATCTGTAATGCAAAAAACCCAACTGTTTAATAAACCACAAAACACTGTAAATGAGCCAATTTTAAGTTGTTGAGGAGATTCTTCTCATGTCAGATCAGTCTATTAAAAAACCCCATAAAACTACAGTATTAATCCGAGCAGCCTGTCTGTATTTTCAGTTTTCATTAATGCCAAGTGAACGGATGAATATCCAGCTTTAAATACAGCGTAACAGGAAGTAAATGAGTCTCAACTTCAGTCTGCTGTTGGACGTTATAAAACAGGCAGAAGAATTCTCGAATGAAACTGAGGAGAAAATGTATGAGTGGATTCACTGCGACGAGGGGGTTTAGTGTCACACCTGTGGATGTCTTAACAGATCAATAAAAGCATTATGTTTTTCATGTTTTGTGTGTGTGTGTGTGTGTGTGTGTGTGTGTGTAGTGTTGCTGCAGCACGGTGCTGAGCCGACCATCAGGAACACAGACGGTCGAACCGCTCTGGATCTGGCAGAACCGTCCACCAAAGCGGTCCTGACAGGTGAGGAGCACAAAATGTCCTTAAGCAGAGTTTTCTAAGACTGGTCCTCACAATGATAGAAGAACCGACTTGTACGCAGCTTTATGCTTTACAATATTTCAGACTGATGTACTGCATTTGTTGCTTTTTGTGTTTAAATCCAGACTGAAATGTGACAGATGGCCATGAAAGTTTGCTCAGACAGTCGATGTTCCCCAGAGGATGAATCCTACTGCATGCTAACATGCTAAGCTAAGATGGTGAACATTATACCTGCTGAACGTTAGCACTCTAGCATGCTGGCGCTAGCATTTAGCTCAGTGCACCACTGGGCCTATCGTGCAGCATCAGCTGCTTACATTAGCAGCACTTGCCTTGTGTCGCAGCTCCTCTCTGGAACTTCTCTGTGGCATTATTCTCAAATGAGCCGCGAGGTTTGAGCTTCCAGCTGTGTGAGTGTTGTGGAAAGCTTGAAGCAGGTATGCGATTAGTCGCTCTGAGCACTTCCTCGTTCAGTGTGGCCCTCGGAAAAAGACAAGACGTCAGTGTTGATTATACAGAACGGGCGAAAGAGGGGTCGATTGTTCCATTTGGCTAACAGAAACGTGCTGACAACAGAGACACTTTTTGTCTGGTTTTTAATGTTTTTCAGGTGAATACAGAAAAGATGAGCTTCTGGAAAGTGCAAGGTACAGTAGGGTTCATTTTATCCACTGCCTGAATGACTTTGTAACACAGAAGTAAATAGATTTAAGGTTTACTCTACAGACACACCTCTCAGATTGGTTTTTACTCGCCAAGTTGAAGCCTGAGTGGTTCGATATCATCGGCACTAAAGCCATTAGTCGGTTAATCCATCAGTCCATCGCCAGAGTTAATCCGCAGGTATTTTAATGCGTGGATTTGCTGTTTTTCTTTTTCATAAATGATAGTTAACTGAATATTTTGGACTGTTTGTCGGAAAGATTTGTCATCTCGGCCTCTGAGAAACTGTGATGGACATTAATTCACTATTTTCTGACATTATATAAACAACACAACTACTTGATTAATCGAGAAAACAAGCCGTAAAGAAAGTAATGCTTAGCTGCAGCTCTAGATGTTATGAGCAAACGCTCCAACGGCGTGCTGATGTCCCGACAGGAGCGGGAACGCGGAGAAGCTGAGGGCTCTGCTGACGCCGCTCAACGTCAACTGCCACGCCAGCGACGGACGAAAGGTGAGTCGCCGTTTCTGTAGCGTCACAAAAAACTCTTTGCCTCAAAACGAAACTGAACACAGACTTGTTGTTGTTTTTTTTGTGTTTGTCTTTAAGACAGTATGCAATACATGCATGTCTCCATTAATGAGCGAATATGGCAGATGTCGCTGGCTGCCATCTTTGCTCGGGTCTCATTGTGTGGAGACACGTTTAATAAATGAGATACAGTTTACTGCGTCCTGTACAGCAGCAGTTCTTGTACCCCGTTGCGTTGATTAAAAGTTGATTAAAAACCATACATATATCCATATGTTGCGTCGCACTTTAATTATGTTGCATTAAGGAGTGCGTGAAAAGTAGTAAGCAAGCGAGCAGAGAAGCTGAAGCTAAAAGAAACGGATAAACAGTTGATTATTATTTGATTAGTTATTGTAACATAATTATTATTGTAATAATCCTATCACTATCATATCCACTTTTATATCATTAATAGTTGAATAATATCCAGTTTAAAATAAATTCAGAAGAACCCTTTTGGACCCACTTTGTGCTGAGGATCAGCTCCAGTTCGCAGGTCTCAGGTCAGGTTTGGGCCGCTGTCGTGAGCAGTCTGGGTCGCCTTGGTAACCCTTTGCGTGTCCTGTTGTTGTCTCAGTCAACACCGTTACACCTGGCAGCCGGATACAACCGCGTCAAGGCTGTCCAGCTGTTGCTGCAGCACGGGGCCGACGTGCACGCCAAGGACAAGGGGTAAGACAGTGTGTGTGTGTGTGTGTGTGTGTGTGTGTGTGTTGTATTGCTATCTTTGTGAGGACCAGTTTCAGTATTAAACCATCGCAGCGAGGACATTTCTGCATTGTGAGGACATCTTGGTCGATCCGCACTTCTTCAAAAGTGTGTTTGAAGGTTCAGACGTGGTTTTAAGGTTCAGGTCAGAATCAGGTTTAGGTCAACGAGGGTCAGGGTGTGTTGGTTTGGGTGATTTTTGTAGCCTATGAAAGCTGTAAATACTCAAAGGAGGAAAATACAGTTTCAGATACTTCTGGTGACCATTGACCAGTGTCTTTATCCTAATTTGATTGCATCAAGTTTGACTTGTTATTAATAATAATAAAAATGATTAATAATAACGAATGATGATAGTATAACAAAAAATAGAAATGCTATGTAAACCTGCGTATTGTTAATGCACTAAAATCCTACTTTAAATAGATCATGTTGTATTTGCACCTTTACAACAAAGAGCACTGCGCTTTGCTATTTTATTTTTGATTGATGTTCAATTCCAGTGTCGTTTTAGGGGAATATTAACTATTAAATAAAAATATTGCCCAAAATACTGTATTGTTTGTGCTGTACTGTGTGTTTCAGGGATCTGGTTCCTCTTCATAACGCCTGTTCATACGGACACTACGAAGTCACTGAGCTGCTGGTGAAGGTACGTTTTCTTTGTCTTATATTCTTTGTATATATTTGCACTTATCTAATCTTTTATTCTGTTTCTCAGTAGTGTAATTTAACTATCGCATGCCTTTTTATTGTTTTTCCTTAAAGGGTTTGAGCGTGGCTCTACGGATAGAAGGGGTCGTATGTTGTTGTCAGTTTCATGATTTTGGGATGTATGAATAAAATTAATGAACTGATGTTTTAGAACCAACCTTTGCTGACAAACACATTGCGTTTCCTGTGGCTTCTTCACAATAAAAGCCACCCCCTGTTCGTGCAGTTGAAGTGTTTTAATGTGAAGCAGCAGCAGTAAGAAACGGCGTTAGCATTAGCAGTAACTTAATCCAGCTGTGAAACAGCTGTAGGAGTATATGTATATGAATTTCAAACAGTAACACTGGCTTACATGCTGTATCGTTTCCTGTCAATCCCTCGTGTGTGAAGGCAACGCTGGACTCTGCCATAAATCAAAAACAGGGTTTCATTTCATTAAAATCTTAAGGCGGATGCATCGTGTTAAGGACGTGCACAGCCGACGCAGAACAGACACCGTGCACACCTGAAGGTGGAGTTAAAAGCGAAGATATGAGTGCTGTAACACTGTTTTCCTGCATCACAGCAACTCACAGTAGACAGGTTTAACGTTTCCAGGCTTTAAGCTAATAACGAGTCTCTGTGTTCAGCATGGAGCCTGTGTTAATGCCATGGACCTGTGGCAGTTCACTCCTCTTCACGAAGCGGCTTCCAAGAACCGTGCTGAGGTACAGTACAGTGCTTTTCTAATTCCCACTTTGCTTTAGCCAATCGTAACGACAGCAGCGTGCTGAAGTGCAGTCCAGTCGGTCTGAGCAGCAGGTCCGAGCTGTTTTCAGTCTCATTTTAAAAACAGCAGGAGTCTGACCGCTGGACAGGGATCAGCGTCTGACTGGAGTCTTAAACATGCCTGCAGTCAGTCCTGTAGTCCTGAAGGAAATGTTTTATTCGTCCTACGGCACCTGCAGCACAGTTAATAACACACACCCGCGTGTGTGTCTACAGTTTGAAGTCGTATCAGGGACTTCCTTGTTTCTCTGCACCTTGATGCCGTTTTGGGATCATTTCAAAATTTTCATTCAGTGTTTTGCCCAGAAAGCCTCTCTGAGCTGCAGTACTTCTGCACGGGCGCATTCATGCACGTGTGCAGTACCGTCCCGCCGCCCGCCCGGTGTAATCACCGCCTGTGTTTGTGTACAGGTGTGTTCCCTCCTGCTGAGCTACGGAGCCGACCCCACCTTCCTCAACTGTCACAATAAAAGCTCCATCGACCTCGCTCCCACATCGCAGCTGAAGGAACGCCTGGCCTGTACGTCCTGGTCGTAGACAGCGGAGTGTGTGTGTGTGTCGGGGATGGAAATACAAATGCATCGTTCGGATGTGAACACATACGAAGAACGCACACATCTGTTGACACAATTTGCCACAAACGTCACACCACGTCCTCTCAAAGACATGAAATCTAAACACACAGACGTCATGCACACCTTAAAACAAACGCTCTCTGCAGTGGTGTCAGGATCGCAGATATCCATCGAGGATAAACGTCCATAAATCTGTTTGGAAATGATTTAGAAAAGACGCTCATACCTTCAGATCCTGTCTGACCTAACACACACACATCAGTCAGCAAATGAGTCTTTACTATATGTCTACCTGCGAGACCGGGTGTCCGTGCTTCACCTCATCATGTACTGTTTGTCTGTGTGACCCTGGTCTTCGACAGATGAGTTCAGAGGTCACAGCCTGCTGCAGGCAGCCAGGGAGGCCGACGTGCTGCGAGTCAAGAAGCATCTGAGCCTGGAGACCATCACCTTTAAACACCCGCGCACTCAGGAGACCGCACTGGTAAGACCTTCCACGTATCCACTGCAAAATATTTCACTAAAGCTGAAATATAAACATGTTAAGATTCACAATTGGCTTTTCTACATCATCACGTAGACGCAGACATATTGAAGCAAACTGTTGTATGATTGAGACGCGCCCGGTTTGGTACAAAATGAACGAGACACACGTTTGTTATAGTTTGAAATGAATAAACTCTCAAGTAACGAGTTTCCCATCTCCCTGGATAACTGGAAGGCTTGAAACTGATGTTTTACTAAAAGCCGTCCAAAATGTATATGTGTGTATTGCCTCAGCATTGTGCGTCTGCCTCTTTGTACCCGAAGAGGAAACAAGTGTGTGAACTTCTACTGAGGAAGGGAGCCAGCGTCAACGAGAAGGCTGAAGAGTGAGTACCGACACGTCTGACAGTTCCGTTGTATTTTCACGTTTCTGAGCCTGTTGCGATGTCACTGTGCTCCCTCAGCCTGATGACCCCTCTGCACCTGGCGTCAGAGAAAGGCCACGACGACGTCATCGAGGTGTTGGTCAAACACGAAGCCAAGGTCGGCAGCCAGAACGTGCCGAGAACAAACCGTTAACCTTCAGCACGTGGCTGTTTGTCTTTTATTGCAATAAAAACCATTTGATCCATTGAAACAATGACGGCATGGTAACACCTCCCTCCAGGTGAATGCGGTGGATCACCTCGGGCAGACAGCGCTGCATCGAGCTGCTCACTGCAGACACCTGCAGACCTGCAGGCTGCTGCTGAGCGCCGGCGGCGACCCGCTGCTCACGTCACTGCAGGGACTCTCACCTTCACAGCTGGGCAACGAGAGCGTGCAGCAGATTCTGCAAGGTGTGCACTTTTGTCCAAACTATAACTGCATTTACTAGGACTGTACCTGAATCATTCAAATAAACTGATGGTCAGAACATAAACGTATAGTATGTTTATCCGTGAGACTCCTGTGTCCTTATGTTGAGGAACATTAAAGATATCAGCAACTCTGCAGAGTGCCAT